>NW_012147841.1:3120721-3143927 GCF_000956105.1 Propithecus coquereli
ATCATGGTAATTGGGGTATCCATCACCTCAGGCATTAATATTTCTTTGTGTTAGAAACATCTCAATCCACTCTTTTAGTTATTTTAAAGTATATTTATGGGGTACATGTGATGTTTTCATATAGGCATACAATGTATAATAAAGCAGGGTAATTGGGGTATCCATCACCTGAAGTATTTATTTTTTCTTTTTAGTAGGAACATTCCAATTCCACTCTTTTAGTTTTTCTTTTAATCATTTTATCCTCAAGCTTTTCCTATTGCATCTTATAATTTTTGGATATTAATATTGAGAATTGTATAGTATGTCCAGAGTAAGCCATGACAGATTTGTGGGGGGACAGATCTACCTTCTCTGTGTTTTTCCAGAATCTTCTTGATAATACTCAGCAATTCATGCCTTTTCCAGCTCCACTCACTGTGGAATACAGACCTCCCTTTTATTTGTCATAAGTAAAAGTAGTATCAGAGTCAGAATAAATACTCAATAAACATTTGCTTAGTGAGAAATAATATAGACATTAATGCCAAATAATAAAAATGTTAATCCTCGTCAAGTGAGTAGAAAATATTATTAATTATTAGATGTGTTTGGAAATGCGTTTTTATTTATATTATTGCTTTTTAGCTTATTTTTATTTCTATATTTTCTTGTTAATCACTTTGTTGTTTTCTTTAGCCTTAAATTTAAGAGTTTCCTTTGTGTGAATAGATAATAATCTTGTAAACAGACAGGCTAGTCACACTATACTTGGAAATATATTCTCATGTGAGCCATAGAAAATAAACCTTAGCATTAAAAAATGGCCAGTGTGAATATTAAAATATCAGACAACAACAATGAACCCCAGTTGGATTATTTGAGATGACAGTACTAACATAGTTAATTACGTAGTTCAAAAATTTTGTGATATACTCATCTCTCCAATATATGTAAATAATGAAATAAATTTTAAGATAACTTGTAACTTCTCAACATAGTACTGATAGAAGCCTTTTATTAAAACTGTAATGCAAAAAATTTAAAGAACTTATAAATAACTGTGGAACAACTTCCTTCCTAGGCTAACAAGAAAAAAGGGCTTTTACTTTTTGATTTTCAAACAAAAAATATGGTTGTGGTTTTATTTTAAATTTTAAATTAATGTGGAAAGATGTATTTTTATGTATTTCTTATGAAAATAAACTAAGCCAAATGGATACTGTCAGAAGTTGGCTCAGAATGAGGTACAGTTTAGAGTCATTTCATCAGAGCTATTTGGCTAATTGCTGCTTGATTCATAAACATTAAGATTGATAAAACAGCAATTTTTTTGTCCTTTTCCATGCAATATTTATATTTTCACATGACAAATTTACTTAGGATCTTATCAGTATAATTTTTTAAAAAACTGACTTGAGCAATAATTTTATAAAAATGCCCACCTCTATTTCTAAAACTAATAATGGTAAATACACATTTTTCTCTTCTCATCCTGACAGTTCGCTAGATGGCACCTACTTACAGGGAACTGCAAAAGAGCTATTCTATTTGGAAAAAGATAAAAAAAAAAAAAAAACTTAAGTGGAAAACCAGGAGCGGAAGGGAACAATTGAATGGTTCTTAGTGTGGGGAGAGTTTTAAGTCACACGCAAAATTGAAGAGCTCTTTTGAATGCAATGATGGGGCTGTGGAGAGTAAAATGTTCTCTACGTACAAAAGAAAAAATTCAAATTGGGCCAACATGAAATATAATGCTGCTTTTGTCAATGGCATCACGGGCTCCTCAGTGAAAAGGGACAATGTAAATAAACAATGAAATGCAACAAAGAGGCATCATCTTTGAAAAATCTCTAGCCCTGCAACACGGGAGAGCTTCAATTTGGCAATCATAAATAGATTATCAAACTGTAATCTATTGGTAAGTGCTGAGGCAAACAAGAGGCAGCAGATTGTCAAGTGTTTTGTTATTGCCTACACAATGGCCACACTGGAAACTCCCTTGGCTAATTTTCTCACTTTACCACACTAGAAGCCCATCGTGGAGTGTACTTGGGGCTAGACTGCCTTTCTGAAAGTAAATGTAAGCTCAGCCACATGACTGGAAAAGGCATCACACACATAATCTAAGGGTCACCGTTCAGCAAGCCCAGTCCTTTTCTATCCTTATTGGAAAACCCAAGTGTCTTAAAACACAAGTGCTATCCAAGCAGGTGAATGCAGAAAGTTTTAAGAATATAATTTTAATATAATCTCAGAGTTTGGAGTGGATGTAAATAACAAACATATTCGTTTGGTGGGTGAGAGCATTGGCTGTAATATCCAAATGGAAAGAAAAATTTTGACCCACTCAAGCAAAAAATGTCCTCCTTAATTGCAATATCTTGCTTTAGTCATCCTTTAGAGAGCTACCCACTATGAACACATTTAAAGCACTTTGTTGACATTTTTTGCGACACTTATTTGTCTTTATAACTTAACTTAAATACCCCCTGCTTATCTTTATGAATTGAAAACCTTAGTAGAGTTTGCAGAAGGGGTTTTATCAACACCAAAGGAAGCAGATAGAATGCATTCATTGCAGCATAAAAACAGGGCAGCAAAGCCCTTCATATACTTCCTGTGTTAGTGCCTCAGCTTAAAAGCATGCTCAATGAGAAAATCATAAAAGCCCTAAAAATAAGAATCCAGAGCCTTCTGAGGCTGCTAACTAGCCTAAAATTTGTCGTACCCAGTCTACTCATCATTAGGATATTAGATCTACCCTCCAAAAGGCATTGTCTTCCAGAACAATAATGTGACTGGCTTTTGGCCACATCACTTCTTGAGAAGTGTTACAGTTACCTTCAAGGGGATCAAAAAAGGGACCTTTTATGGTACACTCGGTGGTTTACTGGTGAATGAAGAAAGAAACACACAGGGAGCATCTTTCAGTGGATCAGACTAACCAAGGGATAGCATTGTGATAAAGAAATTTAGGGAAAGAGTCTTCCTTTATACCAATGCTATTCAAAACTATGTGCATCACATTTGGGGCTCTTCATAAGAAGATGCATCCCAGTGTTTAAAATTATTGGGTGTAAATAAATGACAAACAAATAAGCAGCCTTAGAAAAATATGGAGTCAAAGAACTTGAAATGTCTGTTAATCCCTTTGAAGGGCTGCTACAGCTAAATCCTGTGGATGCTTCCCAGTTGGCTATCGAAGGGGACTGCTCAAAGGTTTCAGATTGAAAAGCGTCATGCGGCTCTCTAGGCAAGAAGTTTGGCAGTGGTGCTGAAAAACTACAAAGGCAAATTCCCAAATATTTATCATATGATTTATATTCTGCAGCCACTTCCAGTTTCAATGGCAACAGTGGAAAGGAAAGGATGAAGTCAGGTTTCAGGAATAGAATGCTTGAGAAATGACTTGAATATCTAATGCACATTTTTACCAAACGCCCAATGCCAGGAGATACAACTACAGACCGGCTGTCAGCCTTTTCTTATTAAAAGCTCTCTAGAATGAACAAATTCCCTTTAGGTAAAAGACCACCAAAAAACCGCAGTTTTGAAGGAGAATTATATTCTTCCTGGTTTAAAAAAAAAATTAGAATTTTCTGTTCAAACCACCTCTGTAAATTATCTCACTGTATTTTTAAATTATAGGGAAGTGACTGGTTTATAGTAAAGTGTAATAATAGAGCTACTATGGCAAAATAAAGTGAAGAAATGAGTACCTTTCCTACTATTAAGGAATTGTTGTATATCCACTTAGTTTTTAATGTTTATAAAAATAACAGTGCTCTGTGGAAAAGGAATTCAAGGGATTTATTTAGCCAAGGGGGAAAAGAGATGCTTAATTTTCACTTGACCACATTTATTAATTATAAAGAAAAAATACATTTGTTCTGTATTAATAAATATGATTCTTTTGTCATGTTTTATGTGTTTTCATGTTTAGTTTATCTTAAAATATAACTTACAGCTAGAAATAGAGTATGTCTATATTAATATTAAAGTTGTGCATTAATCTTACGTGTTAAAATAATCATATTTTACTTAATTATTTAAAAATTGCCCAAAATGATGCAGTATGGCTTAGTATTTGGATAAAGTTTATTATTCTACCTTCATTCTCCATGGCCATTATAGCAATCCAAAAACTGCTTGGTCCAAAATAAGATATCGCACCTATCTATACTACCAAGGCAAAGTACTTAAATCTCTCCCAACACTTACTGGAGTGTTTGGGACATAGCAAGGACTCAATTAATATTTGTTAAATAAATAAAATCACTTATTTATAAAAAGTTTGAAATTCAAGGGATAGGCTTTGCAGTCAGTAAAAAATATAACTCTGTGAGGCAATTCTTAGGTGAGCATTAGGAAACTGACCAATTATTGTTTGCTTCATCTCCATTGTGTTTTGCAATGAATAATCTTCATATCTTAAGATAATATTTTTAGATATACATTATTGCATAATTAAAAGCCAAAAATGAATAACAGAAGATTCTTAATTCTATATTTATTCCCCATTCTTAAAATTCCATAGTCCATTCCTATAGAGGTATTTCTGAATTTAGAACTCTGTGGAGAAGACTACTGACATTCGTGTAGGTAGAAAAAAAATTAGTAATTTATATGAAAAAATTCCAGGTTTTTGCTATGGGAAATACAAGCGCGTTGGTTTTAACAAACTCACACTTCTATACTTAATATCTGAAGCATTAGGAAATTGGCTGCTCTCAAAGTGTATTTAAAATCTATTTATAGTGTGAGGTTTTCTAATACTCTCTTGCCCAAGTAACTATTATTTTTCCAAGTTTCCAAATAGATCTACCTAAATCATATATACATTTGAAAATGCCGAATTATCCTGTTTGCTATAACAATAAAAATATAGCGAGCAACCATATGAAGATGTAAAAATACAAATGCAAGTGTATTTTATAAAATAAATCTTGATCTAGAATTGTTTTCTATTTTAACACTAAAAGTCAAATAAGTGGTAGGGAAAAAGGAGTAAAAACTATAACAAGGAATCATGGGAATACTTTTTCAAAGAGTATTCCTTGAATTCTCACTCAAGAGAAATGAGTCCATTAAAATAATGAAGCTAAGATTAATATTTTATGATACATAAGGTAAAATGTATGTATTTTCTTTGGCAGAAGCTTTTCAAGTTATACCATTTGGGAAGTCATTATTTCACTTGGTCGCTTAAAAATTCTTTTAAATTGCTATTCAAGTCACGGTACAAGCCCAAAAGCAAACACGACAACTTCTGTGCTGATATCTTTAATGTGGCTTTATCTCTCCATCCTACCATACACCCACATAGTTCCAGCAGAAAGCATTTTCAAAGCCAGAAATCATTCTCTCCTATTTCATATTCAAGACAGGAGTAAATTCTGTGACCCTAACAAATCAAATTATCCAGCGAATATATCTGAAGGGCAAAAGTAACTGGACAATTCTGGGAGGTGAAGGCTGGAGATTGGAAGGAGTGTTTTAGGTAGAAAGAACGTTTGTGAGGGTCAAAGGTGGAATTCAGGGATTATATCATGAGGGATCTTTTAAGCCATGTATCGGTGTATGAACTTTATCTTGAGGACAATGGTGAGAATTGAAAAGTTTCATTTGGAACTAGGGGAGGCCTGGTGGGGTGGAGATGACCAGATCTGCACTTTTAAGAGATCATTCTGGCTATTTTTTCAAAATGGACTAAAGAGGGCAAGTCTGAAGGCCAGGTTAGAAATTCAGGCAGGAAGAAGTGGTGGAGAAATGAACACATTTTAAAGATAATTAGGGAGTAGAACACATAGGACTTAGGTTTCGATTCATTGTAAAGGTGAAGGGGACACAGAAGAGTTGAGAATGTCACCCAGGTTACAGGATCTGCATGAGGATACCATTTATTAACTTAGGGAACACACGTAAATCAGCTTCTCAAGGAAGTATAATGAATTCGATTTGGAATACAGTGAGTTTGTGGATAAAAGTCAAAATGCCCAGATGGGTTATGAAATAATCATGGAATAGAGATGTGCATTTATAGAAGATCTGCCTATAAGTGAAGCATTTGGAAAGAAAGATATTACCTAGGGAAGGAAGACAGGAGGAAACATAAAGGGGTTAGGTCTTGAAAGTAAGCAGTACCAACATTTAAGGAACAGGCTGAAAGGATAATGAGAAGTAGGAAAAAACTGGGAGGGTAGTGCTACAGAAAAATATGGTTTTTAAAAATGTGGGAGTGTTTATGCCAAAGGCCGATGAGAAGTCAAGATTAGGATAAACACTAGCCATCAGATTAAACCAAATGGAGATAATTTGTGATCTTGGGCAAGAACTATTTGGTAGAACATTGGGGACATGTGTGAAGTGGATTAGGTCAAGGGGCAGGGTGGGTGTGAGACGTACAATATAGACAACTAACTCTTTTTCAGAAGTTTGGTAATGAATGGGAGAAAAAATCAGGTAGTAATATACTGGAAAGATGTGAGAGCTTAAGAGTGTCATTTATTTCATCAAGAAAGATTTTAGCATGTTTAAATGATGATGTGAAATTTCCAGTAGAAAAGTAGATTAAAGTTATAAAAAAAGAATAATAGCTAATAATAGCATCTAACACCCATTGAGCACTTGGTGTGTACTCACATTTTTCCACGTTCTTTGTGTGTATTAACTCCTCCGATGCTCTGAGTAATCCTGTGAGGTAGGTACTATGATTATGCCATTTTACATATAAAAAATAAAAACCTAGCGAGTTAGAAGGACTAACTGATAGGATACCACAGAGGTTGAAAAGGATGCAATCCAAAGTTCAGGTAAAGGAATTATCCTTGCATACAAAAAAGCACAACATCCATTTTAAAAGACCAGAAATGGGAAGGATGGGGTTGGTTTATAGGTTTGGAAGCAGGAGATTGAGAGAGTTCTTGTGATATCTTCTATTTTGTCTGTCAATCAGGAGATAAGGGCATCTTCACAGCATGAGTGTAGAGGTGGTGGTAGGTTTGAAGTATGAAGAAGGTTTAAAATAGACCCTTTGGAGAATAGGAGAGAACACTGTCTAGAGAGAAAAAAATGATTTCCAGGCAGCACTGAGGCCCCATTACAATTGGAAAGCAAGAACAACCAATGTCATTCATCTGCAGGGTTGTGGGGCTTTCCCTCTGTGCTCAGCTTCAGGTCAGAGGTGAGGTAGTTCTGTTAATACTATCTGGAAAGTTCCAGGTGTCTGGGCATTTAATCCACCGCGGAGACGCACAAGACCTTGGAGGCAAACCAAACAAGTAGAGGGTATAGGGAAAGGCAAGAAAAATAAGGAATGTGGATCCATTTGATGGGCACTTATGTGCACCTTCTTTAAAAGTAGAGTATAATTATACCTACTTATTCAAGTAGACGGGGAATGGATTGTGTCTAAAGATTTAAAAAAATAGACCTCAGCGAGAGGATATGTGAGAACTCTATACATTCTGATTAATTTTTCTGTAAACTCAAAACTGCTCAAAAAATATAGTCTTTTAATTTTTAAAAAATAGAATAGATACTTGGAAAGAGATCATGTAGGGAACATCTGAATATCATTCACCATTATTGGTTTAGGAGGATTTACCTGATCATTCAGCTAAAATTGAGGAAGGACAGAAGAAAGGAGGAGGAGGGAACAAGAAACCTACTGTTGAATCCCATTGTACGAGGCACTATACTGGGCTTATTACAGATGTTATAGAATTTAATACTTGAAATATAATTATGAAGTAGAACCACATATGTATTTTACAAATAAGAATACAAAAATTCAAAAAGATGTTACCTAATTTGTCTAAAGTTGCTCAGCAGGTAAGCAGAAGAAGTTTGAAACCACTGTCTATCGAAGCGTCTGCTCATTATCCCACATCCACTGTATAATGACTCTGTTCAATTGCATTAATTTATGTGTAGCCTTACAGTGTTTTAAGTTTTCTGAAATAGTGCTGAAAGTTTGAATAAAGGCACTATTAAGCTTTGTTATGTTGCAAACCAAGAGACTTTACCTGTCAAAAGAAAATTTCACTAACAAGCCAATAGGTGGCAGTATAACATGGTGTTCTCAAAATTTTAAGTGTTATTGCTAATTAACAATGCTGATTTAGACACCGGGTACTATGCTTAATGCTGTGTTAGGTGATCAAGATTTGAGACAAATCTTTTTCTTCCAGAAGGTTACAGCCAGACAGTAAAGATTCAAAGGGAAACCCAAAGCTGCTTCTCTGTGTGAATCCATTGGGGCAGGTAGGGTGGCAGAAGTCTCTCAACGTAGAAAGAAAATGAGGCGGAGAGAAGGAGAGAAAGGGCAGAGGAGAGAGAGATAGTTGAAGAAGGAAAAGGAGCGGGGGAGGAGAGTTGAGGAGGAGGAGGAGGAGAAGGGTGAAAGATTAAGGAAAAGGAACTCTCAGGAAGCCAAGATTATAATGGGACATATTCATCCTTTAAAATTCATCTCAAAACTCATTCCTAGAAACCTCAGACCCCAGTCTCATTCAGACGCTTTCTGGGTATCTGTCATGATGCTAAAACCCTGAATAGTGTAACGTCTGATGGTCATGTCCACATCTTTATTAGATTTCGAGACACTTGAGGACAGGAAACTTTTCATCTTTGAACACTCTGGAACCCGTGGCAGAGCCAGGGCCTGGCTCAGAATAGAAACAAAATGAAGTTGATGGAAGAATGAATAGGATGAATAAATGATAGGTGTCTGGCCATTCATCACACCTTCTACTCTAACAATTTTTGATCTACCTTTGGGAGGAAATGTCCTGTCAATATCTTTTCTAATGAGAAATTCAATTTTCTTCTTTATATAGCACAAGTCATCTAGGGGAAATTTGTTTCCTTTTAGTAAAAATCAAAATAAAAATCTTTAGGATGAGGAGAATGTGAAACAAGCAAGCAGGAGGCAGTAATGGTGGTTGGAATTGTTTGATCCTGAGAAAGAAAGGATATCTATTAATCTCCATGTGCCAGACATTAATGCTAGGCTTTGTGAGTAGTCTTGTCTAATCCTTATAACAGTATCATGAACTAAATACTGTTATTAAGTCCATTTATATGTGTGGAAATAAGGCACAGAGAAGTTAATTTGCCCAAAGACATTAACTAGTATAACTGGTTCTTACCACATGCTAAGTCCTAGAGGGGTTAATCTACTTGCCTAAAGTAGCACTGCCAAGGGCGAAAAGGACTCAATCCAGGGCTATGAGACTTGAGAATTCACATCCTTTATTAAACTGTATTTTCTCAATACAATCTCTTTGCAGACTTAGGACCCTCATTTCACTTTCCTGCTCTTCCCTGAATGAGCACTGCATTTTGGCAAGCCAATAGCTGGCCTTCTGAATAGAAAGGGACACAGGTGTTTTTCTACTAGCCTCTAAGTTAAAGTCATTTCTCTAGCCTTAGCTTTGCTAATTCCCCACCAGAAGCTCTTTCTGAAGCTTCAGATTGGTCAAGTTGCCACCGGGGCCAGGGATCTGGGAAGCCACCCTGGAGCTTCCAAACTTCCAGCTGTACCTCAGCTGTTTGTGAACAGAGATAAGGAGGCCTGAGACGCCTGTATCTCAGATTAGTGCCCAGTAATCAGAGGAAAGTCAGAAGTGACTTTGTGGGAAAACAATGGGCATTTGAGCCTACACTGTCATCTGGAAATAGCCAGATGTGAGGGCATCCAGGGATCCAAAATGCCATATGTCACTTAGAATTTTATTCTCATTTTAACAGTGCTGTTTTTTATGCACAGTAGATAAGCCTAAAAATAAACACACAAAAATGCTAACAGAAGTAATATGGATAATTGATATTAGGGCAATGAGATGAAGAATAATTTTTTTCTTTTATTTTCTAAAATTTTGATGATGTGGTTTTAGTATCTTTAAAAAGAAAATACTAAAGTTATGTTTTTTAAAAAGTATTTTTCTCTTCAATCAAGCAGAAGTAACTAAAGAAGACACATGGACAGATGAAACAACATAGACCAGATTCCCAAATTCTAGATTTATTTTCCTACAAATTTTTCTGCAGTGGATTGGAGAGGAGCTAGGAGTACACAGCAAGAACTAAACTTACAGAGGTCACAGATTTCAGGTATAAAGGAAAATGGTTCACAGGAATAACCTAAGAGATGGAAATAAAGCAGCAATCAAAACTGTCTTCAGCTCTATAACTGCAGAGGGAACTCGCCCACTAACAGCCCCACTGGTCCCCTGTGCTCCTGTAGCTGCTGTCACAGCAGTTGGCCTCTAGGGGCGCTCAGCTTTTGCCGTAATATTCTTGCTCTGCGTTGACAGTCTCAAAAGCCTCCTCTTCCCACTCTCTCGCTCATTTTTTAGCAGAAATAAAGGCACGATCATTTTTTAAAAATGATTTTTACTAGGCAGTGGAAGGGAAAACAAGTATAAAGTCACGGAAATAAATGATATTATGGTGAACAGATTCTTCTGAAAGTAACTCAAATCTAGCCATATAATCTGCTTTCTGGGAACCCAGATTATAAATTTATTTTCTAAGCCTAGACCACTCTGGATGCTAAAGGAATCCCTGAGAGCCTCTAATCCGTGGTGCCTGCTCTGCTCCTGCCTTGTCTCAGAAGCATCTTGGCCTCCACTCTCCACCTTCTCTCTAGGGAGCTCCCCTGTGGGGTTCAGGCAACTTTCAACTGCCTTTCTCACACCTCTGGTCTGTTGGGGAAGTAAGGTGGTTGTCTATTAGGACTAGAATTCAAATTCTGGATTTAGGTCTTCCTGTGCCTACCTTATAGATAACTTCCTTTGCCCTTTGTGTAAATCTGTGAGAGCAACAGATTGTCCAATCTCGTGAAGCATGTCATCAGGTAAATGTCAAGTTTCTCCTGCCTGGATGGCAACCTTTATGTTTATACTTTCCAGAACATTTTAATTTCAATGATTCTAATTCATTGTCCCAATAAGTATACACCTACTTGTCCAACCGTGTGTCCCCATTTTGTTTAATATAATCACTGTACCTATGTTTTTGACTAGTATCTTACCCTATCCTCACAGATGGACAAAGGGCCACTAACAGCAGACAACATTTTGGGGGGAGACTATCTTATGTCTGTTCCACCACCAGGCAAACAGAGGATTATATCTTTACCATTCTGCAAAGCTCCCAGCCTCCAACCTCTGCCTCTTCACCTGGGCTTGGCCTTAATTTCTGTTCTTCACTGAGAGATGCCTCTGACAGAAACTCATTTGCATAGCAGAGATAACTGACACACTCAGAACCCAGGGAATATTCGAGCTGGTCCTGCCTCAGGTTACCCAGTGCCCTCGCCACCCCAAGTACCCTCTGGGCCTCCTCCTCAGGGAGTTATCTTGCACAATCCTAGTCATTACGTTTTACAACATTAAAATACTTGAACCATATAGTAACAATAACACACATACGATAAGAGGAGAGTTGATCACTACATAGGCTTTTATAGGAAAACAGGCAGCTTTCTCTCTGATAAGAAAATTATGGGTCTCCACCCCACCACACACACAAAAAAATCCCAGGATGCCCCAGAATGCAGTTTCTTTTCTACATGACGTGTTGTAAAGCACGTCAGCTGCTCCTTGTTGCTGTGCAGATCACCCAACATCGGGTCACTGAGAGAGACGGCAGCGCTTGCTCGCACAGCTGATAGGATTAGGAGATGGTGCTTTGTCAGCCCTGATTGAGTCCAAGAAAGCAAACACAGGTGAGGTGTCAGGAAGAGTGGATGTGGGGACCGCGATGTGTCTTGGTTGTATGGTGCAGACGTTTTCTCTTTGGCAGTGCATTCATATTGTCTTTTCTGTGAAGTTTGCAGTCTGGGGGTGGTGGGGGGAGGTTCCTATCAACAAAAACCTGTCCTTTATCACTTATCTGTTTTCAGGGATTGGCCACATAAACCTCACAGGATTTTTGTGAGGTTTGAATAAGATTATATATGTGAAAGAGCTCTGAAAATATAAAGTTTTGTGCATAGGGAAGGTATGAATCATTTAATTACAAATTTAACATAAACAAATAATATATCCCAGATTTGGGACATAATTATATAAAGACATTCCTTTCCATCCCCCCATCTCCTCTGTGTCTTGCCAGACCTGGACAAGTATATTATTTATAATCTTTAAGCATTCAATCCTAAAGCTGTTGATGTTTTCTAAAAGCCAGAAATACATTCATTTTTAAGGGAAAAGCCACAGAAGTACAAAACAAGGCAATAAAACAAGTATTTAAGTAGAAAAATGAAAATAATGCATGAGAATACTTTAAGCAGATGAAAGATGGATATTTTATGCTGTATTAGTTTATACCTCTTTGATGGTATAATCCAAATGTTGTGAGACATTTTTCCTAATGACATGAGAAACAATTGAATAAAATTAAAGGCAGCATAGATATCATTTGTAAAACTTGCCTTTTAGAACAGCAGAAAAACAGGGTTGGGTTCCAAAAGTACAGAGCTAAGAGGCATCTGAACACTAAATCATCAGCCTTTCCCTTGGCAAGGTTGCTATGGTGACAACAGGCTACTGCACAAGCCTCACAGTGCCTGCACTTCTGCAGTAAAAGCTGTCACTGAACATACGCTGGATTTTTTAGGCACACACCCCATCATCAAATACAAAGACGTATTAGCGGCAGCTTTATCTGAGTCATTTACAAAACAAGTTTTATCTGTGTTCTTTATCCTGTACTGAGGAGCCCCTTATGAGGTTATAGAATTCACTTGTTCATTCATTCATTCATTTGTATTGCTGCCTACTATGTGACAGGAATCGTACTAGGCTGTGCCTACGATCCTTGGTGAAGACAAACAAGTAAATGGGGAATTCTGACATGATCATTACAGCTCTCCTGGTGGTAAATACAAGTGTCCTGGAAGTATCAGGGGAGGTTTACTGGAAGAAGTTTTCTAAAATGAAACAATATATCTTTAGGAGTTGAGGAGGATGGATGAATGGGGAGTAAGCCATGCTGTAGGCAGAGGGACCAGCATGTGCAATAGTTTAGAGGAAAAAGAGAACAGGAAACCTCCAGAGACCTGCAAGTGCTACAGTTTGAGAGGTATCCATGTGCATGTGGGGGAGGGTAGCAGGGGTGAAGGGGCAGGTTAGGGAGGGGAGGGAGTATCTATGGAAGAGGAGTGGCAAGAAATAAGACTGGAGAGGTAAACAAGGCAGCCAGATCAGGGAAGCTTTTGTGCACGAAGGAGTTTGAATATTACCTGGAGGACAACTGGGAAACCATTAACGAGTTTTAATGGAGAAGCATGACTTGATTTAGCCTTTCAGAAAGGCCTTGTGGAAAAACTGAAAAAACTAGTGAGGAATATGATGCAAGATTAGAAGTAAGACAACTTTAGTTAGACCATTATTGCAATAATCTAGGGTGACTGTGGTTTACACTCTAAATGAAGATAATGGAGATGAACAGTGGACAGAAGTAATCAGATTAAAGACATTTATTACTAAGGGAGCATGGATATCACTTGGTGGTTTGTGCCATGGATGTGGTCTGGTGAGTGAGAGGAAGTCAAGAATGTCTGAGGTTCTAACTTGGATAACTCAGTGGAGGGTGTTCTGCTAGTAGGCCCCATTCTCAGTTCTCAGTAGGGAACTCAGAAGCGTATTTTGACTTTAATAGTTTGTTTCTATTTCACAGTATATGACCCCAGGCTCATAATTTTAAAAGTAATAGATTATAAGAATCCTCCTGGGCTATTACTTTCCTGAGGTCCACATTTGAAACAGCTGTGGGTGTAGAAAGTATGACTTAACCATCTCTTCTTCCCAAATAAAGAATCCTAAGATCACCAACCTCCCTGCTTAAGAGAGATAAGTAGGTGGAAAAGATTTATGGAGTAAGATCTCTTTTGGGGTTACAGGAAGAAAGCAAATTGATTCCACTAATCCTCTGACTTCAGGCTCTCTCTAGACTCACAACATTCATTCCTAAACTTGAGAATTGAGGACTCAGAGAAGTGCTGTTTGGAGGGCAGGCAAATTGGGGTGGTGGAGGTTCAAATACAATTTTCAAGGATCACAGTCCTTCCATGTGGGTGAGTGGGGCATAAGGATCAGACTGTTCACTAGCCACACTGCTATTTAGGATATTCTCCAGTTCTGAACAGAGGGTAAGTCATTATACATCCTGAAGTCCATCACCAGGTAAGATTAGCAGGTGTAATAAATCAAGGCCCCTGGCCCAGCTGATGATCCCTATTTTACGTCCTCAGTTGGACAGGTTTTCAAGCTTTGTAAACCAAATTTGTCTGCATCACAATAGCTTTTTCTGCCTGTCGTGTAAAATGCATCAGCAAATATTGAAAGGACCTCCTGGACCTGATTTAGCTGCCCTTTGGGAAATCCTGTTCAGTCAGCTGATACAGCTGTTTTGTTTTCCTCATCTAATCCTCACAGCTATCCTTGAGGTAGGTATTATTATCATCATCCCTCAATTTAACAAAGATAAACTTGAAGTTCAGACGGGACAAGAACTTTAGGCATAACGGCACTCAGCTTGAAGAGACTGCAGTGCTGGCTGGAACTCGGTTTTCTGAGTTCAAGTGCGGAGCCCTTCCACTGGAAGCTGCCTGGGCTCATCGGGCGGTCCGGAGGCTGCGGGGCAGAGCTGGGGGAAGGCTGTTGTCGCCCTGCAGAGCCTGGCTTCACGAAGGCAGAGGGAGCGCGCCTCCCTGTTCCTTCCTGCGGCGTGGCGCTGCGCTGCCAGCAGAAGGCCCTTCCCATGCAAACCTCCCAAGTAGAATCAGTTGCAGCCTTTGAGATCCCGGAACCAAGACGCTGTCAGTCCTGCAGCATTGGCTTGGCTGGGGTCCGGGAGGAGGGTGACCGCTGGCCACTCTCGGGCGAGGTGACTATGGGGAGCTGCATGTTGACTTAAAACTCAGAGGCCAAGGGAGGGGCCGCGGGGGGAAAACTTTCCTTCTTTCTCCATTTTGACTCTCTGTGATGTCGCAGCTTTCCTAAATCTCCCCATCCAGCGCGCACCCCCTGCAAACCCTAGACCAAGTGTTAAGAAAAGAGGGTGGGGGCGCCTCTGGGCTGGAGATGCTGCCAACCCCCGCCTGCCCCCGCGGGTCGGGCTCGGAGAGGGCGGCGGGGCTGCCAGCGCGAAATCTGGAGGGTGAGGCGCGTGGAGCCGCCCCGCGGGCCTGCAGGTGAGGGAGGTCGTGGGGAGGCGCCCCGGGAGCGGCCGCGGGCGGGGACGCGGCCGCCGTGGCACCACGTGTCCGGCCGGGGCGGGGCGGCCGAGCGCGCCCTCGGAGCCGAGCGCGAACGGCGGCAGCGGCGGCGGCGGCGCGTTGGACCCGCAGCAGCCGCCGCCCGCAGCCCGCGCCGGCTCAGCGCAGTCTCCTCGCCCCCTGCCCGCAGGTGCCTCCTCCTGGACGGCGGCAGCGGCGGCGCGAGGAGCAGGCGGGCAGCGGCGTGATGGGGCCCCTCCGGGAGACCAAGGTAAGGAGGGCATGTCGTGCGGGCGCCGGAGGGAGAGGGAAGGTGGGCACTGCGGGGCAAAAAGCGGGCCAGGTGAGGGCTGGAGGGGTGACGTTTAGAGTCGGGTGAAGAAGGAAAAGGAGGCAGTGGGGACGAGGGGAAGGCAGAGGGGCAGTGTGCTTAGGTGATGCGATTAGGAGATGGGAGAGTGGTGCCGGGGGAAGAGATTTTGGAGATTGACATAAGGATTAAAAAAATTGACTTTGGAGAGTTAATCCCATCTCCTGAAACTGGGGACTTGGGGTGTAGATTGCAGTCGATTCCCTGTGTGATGTGAAGAAAAGGAATTTGATGCATTCGTGACTGAGAAATAAGGACTCCAGCGTGTCAGTGACCCCGCATTGGCTCAGGGTCTGCAGTGTGTCCAGCGGAGTGGCTGACGTGTGCTACCTGCTGGGGGACAGATGTGCAGGACAGATGCAGAGGCTGGGTGCGGTTTGCGGACCCTGAATAGGGCGGATGCCTGAGGGAACTCAGAAGTTCCCTAGGGCTGGGGTTTTCTCTTCAATTCCTGCTATGTGTGACCTGCCCAGAGGTGTTTACTTTGGCTGTGACCCTTCCTAGTAAGTCAGTGGAAATGAGCAGGAGGTCATGTTGTGAAATGGTGTCTGTTACCTAAGCCCAAGCCCTTTTTCAGTTGCAGAGGTTAGAGCACTGGAATTTTTGCAAAAAGCTCCTCCTAGGAATCCATTTTAAGGCAGCATAGTGGTGATGCTGAAAAGCACTCGATTTCCAGCTCGTTCTATTTCTAGATGACATGCAGTCTTGCCTAAGCATCTTTGCCTCTTTTAGCTTTAGTTTCCTCATCTGTAAATAGGGACAAGAATTAATGTCCTCTGTGTGTTACAAGCTAATGTGCAAAGACCAAATGACATAATGGTTGGGAAAGCACTGTATACTTTGAAAAATATTGTCAAAATATTACTTTGTATGCCTTTTTAAAAAGGTATTTAATGCTTCCTTTTTTAAGGAGAAACAGAAAAATCTCTTCTCATGGGTGTTCTGTATGAAAACAAAAGCTAAACCTGATATAAAAGGTGGAGCCATCTTCCCGAGTATTGGATTTGTGTTTGCTTTTCTGTTGGCAACAAGCCTTGTGTACCAGGATATTAATGAATAATTAAGATCCTGTTCGGAAGAGGAGTGATTCTAAAGATAAGTGTGTGTGATCTATCAGGATAGAATTGTTCCAAGTATAGGGGTCTACTTTGTGAGGAGAAAGGAAAACAGAAGTCAAACTGTCACAGCTAATTCAGGAAAGCGAAATGGAAGTCTAAAGGAAATCAAGTAATAAGCTGGAGGGTGTTGTGAATAATAAAGAACCTTTGAGAGCTGAAAGCTTGAATTTGATAGAAAAAGCCAGAGTGGGAAGACGAGTCAGGAATCGCATGGGGGAGTGGGGTGGCCTTCCAGCTAGTGGGTGGAAGAGTGTGTGTGTGCGCGCGCGCGTGCTATTCAGTAGATTAGAATGGTGAGCTCACTGGAAGAGTTTTGAAACTCATTTCAGCAACTGAGATAAGAAGGACTATTCTGTGAAGATTGAATATTCAGATATGATTTCTTATAAACTGATCCTTGAAGGAGCAGACAGGAGTTGAGAGGGTTGGAAACAAGTTTCCTTTTGTTTTCTTTTTGATGTCCAATTTTGAGAAGCAGCAGAGAGTGCAGCATCATGAGAAGGAGATTTCCCGAAGCCGAATTCCCCGGTTGATTCTTCGGCCCCATCTGCCCCAGCAACAGCACAAAGTGTCCCCAGCCTCTGAGTCTCCCTTCTCTGAGGAAGAGAGCAGAGAGTTCAACCCCAGCAGCTCTGGGCGCTCAGCGAGGACCATTAGCAGCAACAGCTTCTGCTCAGGTACAGTACCCCTGGGGAAGCCACCAGAGACATGAAGTGTGTGGACTGCAGGGGCATTGTGAAGGGACCTGGACTGGGCCCCCTATAGCCTAGAACTAGACTTCTGCTATTAGGATGAGTTGTATAAAGTTGTACCTTTTTGGCCTACAAATGCAGCAGTTTCATATGGTTCAACCCAATGCAATTTCATACCTGTTTTCATGTATTATTCTGTTTTATAATTTAGAATGTAAAATCTAACTTTTTGTTTTTATGACTGTTTAAATATGTGTTCATCAAATCTAGAAAAAATATTAGATTGAATTTTATACTAGCAACTTCTATAAGCCTGTGTACTTCTGATTATGGGATTCCCCAAAGATGAAGCAACTCCTAACAAATGAGGCCAAAGTCAAAGAGAGTTCTGTCCCAGGGCTGGCCTGACCTCGTAGTTTAGTAGGGAAGAACACAAGCTTTGTGACCTGCCGGGCCTGATTACAGGAAGGGCTAGAATCCCTGGCCCTTTCACCGCTTACATACTCTGTGACCTTGGGCAAGTTGCTTAACCTCCTTAAGCTTCAGTTGTTACTTCCATAAAATGGGATGATAATACCTACCTTATAGAGTTGCTATGAAGTTGAATGAGCCCATGTCCCTAAATGTACTCTTAGCACAGTGCCTGTCTTGTAGTAAGGTGCTTTATAAATAATAGTTCTTAATATGATTAACTATGGATGTCAGTTTTGGCACATGATTAAGGAAGTTTCCTTAAAGTTGTGAGCATATTTGGTAAGGGCACACATTACTTCACAGTTCCTCGAAGGTGCCACCATTATTACTTGACAGAGCCTGTTAATCCTATGGAAGCACATGACTTAGAAGGACTTGTATTCTTTGAGAAGTATTAGGAATTTGGGTAAAGTTTAAATGAGTTACTGCCTTATGATGAGTGATAAATGTTTCATAGTGGATATTTTTGTTAGACTTCATTTAGGGAACATGTAATTTAAAGATGAACACATGTATGAGAAGGGACACATGAATCAAGATGCTATGATCTAATTTAGCAGGATGCAACATTCCATTTCATTTAGTGTTGGCAACTACATTTTTCAAGGATTTTAAAATGAAGCTTTGGATTTATTACATATTTTCATAAAATAATTCCATCCTATACATAAGTTGTATGTTAGAAATACCGTGCTACCTACTTTTTTATTTCTTCTCTAGAAAACCTCAAATTCTCTGCTTGGTTCTGAAAAAAAAAAGTTCTATCAAAATACTATGTTTTAAAACTTATTTCTTGATATGAATCTAGTTTAAAATGGAAACCCACTGATAGTTTGCTTAATACTTTCCCAAGAAGAAAACAAAAAGATAACTGAGAAGCCAGAGCAGTCAAGATTCCTAGAACCTAGAGTCGTGTTGCAGAGTGTAATGGTGTTCACTTTAACTGCATGTTGGAGTTCAGGGCTCACTCTGGTGACTATGGATGAGCTCTGGGGACATCATTTCAAACTGACAGTGCTTTGTTTACATGACTCAATTCTGCATGTATTCCTGATATTTTCTCCACGTAATCAGTTTTTCCATGACTGATTTTGGAGTGAGTAGTGTTATCAGAAAAAAAAAAAAAAAAAGAAGAAGTTGTTGGTCAAAAGAAAAACCTCAAATATGTTTTAGAAAATCTGAAGGCAAACCAATACAATTATTAATTTTGGTCATGAATCATCCCTCCTTCCCAAGAGACCTGTCTCCCACTAAGACCATAATGCTGTACATGAAAATCGAAAGTAGATATTGATCCTTTTGCCATTAACTAGCTGAAAATTGAGTGGCAGAAGCAGATAATTATGGGTGTCTCTAAACAACCTTTCAATCTTTTCAGCCCTGTCTCCAGATAGGATTTCCTCCATTCCAGGGCCTCTCCCTCATCTCTCTTTCATCTTCCTGTCTTGGCGATTCCCCAAGGTTTGGGTCTGATGCCTTTCCCTTCCTTGCATTCCTTTCCTACAGAACTCTGATAAACCCCACGAAGGCTTTCGAGTGCTGTTTTGACTAAAATTGACAGCAACAAGGCCTTTGGGGGCATGTTAATGATGCTTTAGGAGGTCAGTTGGTGGGTGGAAAATAAATGGGTTTGGTACTTCAGGGAGCGTTACTGCTGCAGGCAGTGAGGTAGAGAATGTCAAACATGTCCAGCCGGCGGGGGAAAGAGCTGGTGTTAATCCAGCCACTCTAACATTGAGGCCGGAATATGTGTTTGTTGCTTCATCTTGGCAGTTAAGTCAGACAACAAGGTACCTACAAACATTAAAAATGGCCGTCCTGTGCTGTGAAGAAATTAAAATAATTTAGAGGTGTCTGTTGTTACCACAGCTTTATAACCTTACAGTAATATTCTGGATTAACTTATCTTCATTAGACGTAATCACATTCACTGATGCGAAAGGGGACATGCCTAGTTAGGGGAATTCTCACAATATTGTAATGAAATTATAGAGGAAAATGTTACCTCAAACATAACGAAATTTAATTGGAAAATTACGTTTTCAGAACTGCAAACTAGAAACTTTTTCACCAAATCTGTATCAATGACATTAAATGTAAAGAGCATCATATGTTTGAAAATATTCATTTTTTTAAAAGAAGGATAATGTAGTGAACTTACACAAATTTACTTAATATAAAGGATGATCCTTTATTTCGAGACTCTGGCTTTTCTATAATTTGTATTAAAACAGAAATCCATGATAGTAGATAGTGGTTATACTTTGGCAAAATAAATGACAACTCGACATCGATGTTTCCTCCACCCCACTCCCGTGTTTTTCTTATAATTTTACCTATCTGTGCAGTTAAAAGACTGGAAGTATTTCCAAAGTGACCTGTCCATTTTTACCCACTTTCCCTTTTCCCTCCCCATTCTACTGCCTCCCTTCTGTCCTCCCGTGGGAGCTTTGGCAAGGAACATTTAATGACTTGATATTCTATATGCTAATTTGTATGTTGTGCCTACCTCATTTCAGAGGGAAGGAGTTGCGTGTGACGTTTTGCAGTTCATTTGGGGTGTGTCCCCAAAGGGCCCTTCTTTTAATAGCTTTTTATTACCAGAATTTCTTTGAAGATCTGCATGTGTTTTGTGCATTTCAGCACATGAGTGTTTTTGCACTTGTACATCATTCTAGTGCTAAAACAGTCTATTCCTTCCAGTTTGTAATCAGTCTTGGTTGCTGTGACCTTAGTTGGAGATAGGTTTATATTGGAGAATAAGCCCTATTTTGTGTATACAGCAAATAGAACATTGTACGTTCTTAGTAAAAATTAATGCTTTATTTAAAGAATACATAGGGAAATACAGTTAATAGTAAGTTAGTGGAAACCAGACATCTTCTTTCCTGTCCCCTCTTTTTTTTTTAAACCAGTGTTTGGGGGATAAAGTCACCCTATTTTTCCCCCACGTTTCTTATTTTTAACGTGTCCATGAGAAGTGACAACCACATTTTCTGTTTGTATTCTTGGTATGGCCCATCGAATCTAGGCCTCTGTCCATTTTTTCTCACCATTTGCTGTTAGTAGTGAATCATGTTCAACGTAGTACCATGACTCTAGCCACTATAAGAAAAGCTGATGGCCTGGGTAAATATGTCAGACACATACATCAGTCACCTGACATAGTAGCATGCTGTGCATTCCTCTTTGCTTAGTTGAGGCAATAATTACCCCCTTAGAACTGGAAGGCAGATGGATTGCTGAGTTTTAAGCTAGTTCTCCTTGGGGTGCCTTGTAAACATGGCAGGTGGAACAAATTATGCATATAGAACACTGGTTGTTTTATAGACCAGTAATTTCTCTGAGTTATTTCCATGTTTCTAATGTGCCCACACAAATACATGGGCAACTTTGTGAATTAACACACTAAAAAAACAAGTTCAGATCAATTAAAAAAAAAATGGTCAGAATCTGAGATTCTTTGCAGTATTATCCCAAGTAAGGATTTTGCTGAAAATATCTTGCTATTTACAGTGTCTGGGAAGAAATCTTTCTTTGAATGCCAATGACCTAGAGGTAATCATTGTTGCTGTTTGTGGGAAGAACAATTAAGGCAAATTATAACCTGACTGCAATGCCCTGCCGAGGCATGACAATGCCTCCAGAAATTTGCCAGCCTTGCCAAACAAATATTTCTGCTATGCTTTTGTCCAGTTGAGGAAACTTGGCATCTGGATACAGTAAACCTTTGAACATAGTGATTAGAATTGAGATGAACTGCTTAAAGTGAAGTGAGCTGCAGTACCAAATTATACTATAATTGAATGACTGCCAGCCTGCTGTGAATTAAAAAACAAAGACCCTAAGAATTTAGTATCACTTTAATGAGTATGGGATCGAGGCACTGTTGTACAATAAATATTTCAGATGCTTAGCTGCCTCAGCCACAGAAATATGTACCTAATGAAATAGGTTACAAACAAAGGGCATATAGGCAGTATTTATTTGAGAATGTGGTAACTGCAGTTAGGACAAGAGTAAAATTTTTGCCATTTGATCAAAAAAATTCTTAGCAGTGGGGATTGTGAAAGGTAATCATGATGGAATTGGACCTTGTGAAAGCAAATTAAGGTACTTAAATTAAAAATCTTTTATGTTCTAAAACACTCATCTTTATGACAGTGTTTCCCAATTCCAGATTATGGTGTTTGCCTACTTTAGAATCCTCAGTAAAACTTGTTTTAATTGTGGATAAGTTGGCCACACCCTAAACCTATCATCTTGGAATGGGAAAGCTAAAGAATCTGTATTTTGCAGGCTTTCCAGGTGACTCTTATGCATAACCAAAGGCTAAGCCTCACTGCCTTGTGGTCTTTGTGTGTTTGGGTTATTTTCTATGTACAGCTTAAGGGGCATGCCCAAAATGGCATCACAAAATGAGCAAGAATCAAAGACGGTAGAAGTGGTGGCCAGCCATTTAAACCAGTGGCTGTGGGGCAAGGTGGATGTGGACATCATAGCTTCTGATTCTATATTTATAAGTCTGATGTCGTTAGTCTTAGCAGTAATATTATTTATCTCTACATAATGGGTTTAATTTGTGTTCAAATGGTAGAAAAGTAAGGGGAAGGAGAAAGCATTTCTTTTCTTTATTTTCCTGTATAATCCTCTCTCTGAATTTACTATCTCTATCCATACTTTTTATTATTTTGCATTTTTCTTTCTTTGGTATTGGATGATTTGGGGTACACTGAAAGCGGGTGTACTAACTACACTAAGAATGTACCCTGAACACCCAGTGGATACACTGAAAGAGGCAGAAAAAAGATAAACTGAGGTCCACGATTAGCAGGACATTCGGCTTTTTGAAAGCTTCCACCAAAATATATTTATCCAATAAGCATCCAGTAAATGCCTGTTAAGGATCAGAAATTGTACTTAGGCTACAAAGATGAATAAAACACAGAGACTGGAAAAATCAATTGTTTTACTGCCTCAACCCTTACAAAGAAATAAATGGGATAAGAAGTAATCCCGTCTGGATGTGATTCCCAGACTACTGTCTTCACTCACTTGTTTTGTGTCCCTGTCTCCTTTAGTCACACCCACTCCACACACACCCCTGCCTTGTAATTTGAGTTTGTTGCTCCATTTTTTTTTTATCTACATTGGCCTCTCACATTTCATAAGCCCGAGGATGCAAAGAAGTAACATTAATTAGTGTGGTGTAGTGGATAAACATGAGCCTTGGGAACAGCGGACCTGAGTTAAAAGCATGAAATGAGATAGAAAGGCAGGTGGGGCCAGATCATGAAAGGCTTTCTATGCCATGCTCAGAACTCGATTATGAGATCAAGGG
>NW_012147841.1:3143977-3151558 GCF_000956105.1 Propithecus coquereli
GGTATACTGAAAGCGGGTGTACTAACTACATTAAGAATGTACCCTGAACACCCAGTGGATACACTGAAAGAGGCAGAAAAAAGATAAACTGAGGTCCACAATTAGCAGGACATTCGGCTTTTTGAAAGCTTCCACCAAAATATATTTATCCAATAAGCATCCAGTAAATGCCTGTTAAGGATCAGAAATTGTACTCAGGCTACAAAGATGAATAAAACACAGAGACTGGAAAAATCAATTGTTTTACTGCCTCAACCCTGACAAAGAAATAAATGGGATAACAAGTAATCCCGTCTGGATGTGATTCCCAGACTACTGTCTTCACTCACTTGTTTTGTGTCCCTGTCTCCTTTACTCACACCCACTCCACACACACCCCTGCCTTGTAATTTGAGTTTGTTGCTCCATTTTTTTTTAATCTACATTGGCCTCTCACATTTCATAAGCCCAAGGATGCAAAGAAGTAACATTAATTAGTGTGGTGTAGTGGATAAACATGAGCCTTGGGAACAGCAGACCTGAGTTAAAAGCATGAAATGAGATAGAAAGGCAGGTGGGGCCAGATCATGAAAGGCTTTCTATGCCATGCTCAGAACTCGATTATGAGATCAAGGGTTCATACAGGGACTAGGCCAGTAATGTAAAGGGTGAAGCCACCTGGAGGGAAGACAATAGCGGGAACTCTAGAACTGGGCGGTGTGTGCCACTGCTTAAAGGTACTCAGAATTTTAAAAATTCAGCTTTTTACCTAACTCTGGACCAAATAACATGCATACATAGCTGAATATGGCTCATGGACTGCCATTTTGCAATTTCTAAAGATCTTTCAGAGCCAACGAAGGGTTTTCAGCAAGGAAGAGTTATGGCCAGATTAACACTTTAGAAAGACCTTTCCGTTTATGTGTTGATGGTGGGTCGGGTAGGCAGGAGTGATGGTGAGGAGCCTGCCTGATTTGAAGGCCATGGCGACAGTGTGGAAGATTGATGAAATGACACATGTGAAGTTTGGGCCTGGAACAGATGATCCTAGTCACCAATTGCACATAGTAGGTGAAGGAAGGGATTGTGTCTAGGTTTCCACTGGATGAGCATGAGTGGAATAGTAAGACTGGGGAGAGTAAGTCAAGTTAATTTGTTCAGTTTAGGTTTTGTTGCATTTGAGACAAAAGTCTGGAGCCCCCAAGAAAATTCTAAGATGGTAGCAGCTGAGGTCAAGAGAGTTGATAATATCATGGGAGGGGTGTGCATGGAGGAGAAAGAGGACCAAGGAGAGAGCTCTGGGGTATAACAGGACTAGGCAGAAAAAGGAATCCAAGACACCTGAGAATGAGCATTCAGAGAGGAAGGGGAAGCGCCAGGGATGATAATGTCTCCAATCCCAAAGGAAGAGAGAATTTCAAGAAGAAAGTATCCAAGAGGTTCATATGTCACAGCAAGATTAAGTAAAATGTGCACAAAATAGGGTTCAAGGATCAGGACTCTCATTAGGTTATCAGTGATCTTGAGCAAAAAACAGTTGCAGAAAATTGGTGGTGGGGTGGGGTGGATGGGATCCAAATTGCACCAGGCTGGGATGTGAGTGAGAGTTGACAAATAGAGAAGGTGTAGACAATTTTTTGAAAAGCTTAACTGCACTGGGCAAAGGAAAATAAAATGAAAACACATGTTGCATTTACAGTGAAAATCAGGTGTTTATCAAACAATAGATATTTGATAAAGGTTTTAGACTGAGGAGTAGACAATAAAGAAAACAAAACAGGAAGATTGAGAAAGAAATTAAAAATAGTGGAGAAATGATAACTGTTTGTAACAAGGTGGGGTAGAACAAAAGAGACACACAAATTAAAAAACAAAGTAAGGCTGGATGTGAATATAAATAAGTATATTTATAGGTCAGAGTAGGAAGTTGAAAGGTACATTTCAAAGTCCAGATTATGGGCCCCTTCTTCACGCTTCCTCTGTCATACCACATGACCTGGTTTTAGAATTTCTTATTTAGGTACCTGACTCCCCAGTAGACTGAAAGCCCTGTGAAGGTAGGAACAGTAGAGTCCCCTGCACTGCACCTGACTCATAGCAGTTGCTTAGTAAGTGTTTGTTGGAATTTGGTAGAAGGCATAATCATGAGAACAGGAGAGGTGAAGAATTCATTCATTGAACAAAATATATTGAGAGCAGGGCACTATCTTCATAAAACAACTATTAATAGAAAGGTACTCACTACTCAACAGTTTTATTAAATGAAGGAAACATTCCTGTCCTGAGGAGTTCAGCATCTTTTAATGTCAAAAAGAATAAGCTACATCATATAACCGTGACCGCAGTGTTGTGGGTAGCTAGAAGAGAGATCTCTTGCTAAGAAAAACAGAAAATGCTCCACTCAATAGTTGGCACATAAGCAAGGTTTTGAAGGCTATATAGGAGTTTGAGAAGCAGAGCAAGACATGGTAGACAGATCGAGTGTAAAACCATACAGTTCTAAAAGTGCAGGGCATATTTAGGGAACAGTGAGAAGGACAGTCTTCCTTAATTGTCATTTCTCAGTCATGCAAGCCATCAGAAAAAATAGCAGCCCATGTTACAATCAAGAAGATATTAGCACAGGCCACATATTCATGTTTCGTAAGACTTTGACTTGACACTGGCTACCACCCCACCCTCCAGGTGGTTCTTATTCTGAGAAAGTCCCTATTTCCTTGGTGTACCCTTCAGGTATACAAGGCTGTTGGGCGTGCTTGCGTTGTAAGGTGATTTTCTGACTCCTGGGCCCAGTCACGGCACCAGACCTCCCCTGCTGCTTGACTTGCCTGTCTCCTGCCTTGAAGACACAGAGCGACTCCTGACCCCGTACTTTTTCCACTGTTGGATACAGTCTTCGTGCGCCAAACCTCCCTGCGTACTATTAGGCTCCTCTGGCTCCAGGCGGAGGCCTGTTATTTCATGTTGACTACTCTCAGGGAAGCCAAACCAAGTTTCCAAATGCACACCTGTGCTATCACTGAGCTCATTAACAGCATTTACCTCCATCCTACTAGAAACCCACATCCTTCAACATTTCTCTGCTCACTGTGGATTTTCTCTGGGCTCTTCCCCTTCACTAGCTGGCTCTGGCTTTATTCTCTTTTTTTGTGTGGCCCATGGGCCTATGCTGATAGGATCTCTGCTGGAGACTGACCTGACCCTCAGAATTCTTGAGACCCAGTGGATCCTAACCTAACTCTTCCATTTATTCTGGAATGTTTAAGGGGTTTATATTTTCTTTAATGATAATTTTTACGTTTTTACTTTTTAATTCAAAAGCTGCAAAAACTTGTTCATTATAAAATGTGCAAACACACATGTCAGAATGGATATAATCACATTTATAGGATTTGTTTTGCTTGTTGCCAAAGTGAGATCATGTTATATTGACCTGTGTTCCTCTCTGTTCATTAAGTAAGTATTTATTGAACACCTATTATGTGCAAGGCACTATTCTGGTAGCTGAGTGAGAGCAATGAACAATACTGACATGGCTCCTGCCCTTAAGAGATGTATATTCCAGGCAGTACCTGCACCTGTCATTGCTTGTCAGCACAAAGAAATCCACCTCACTCGTTGTGATGACACACGGTATTCCATTCTACAGAGGACCGTCATTTACTCAGCCATTCTTCTGTGGGTAGACATTTTCTCTGCAAGTCTCACTTTCAAAATTCAGAATTTTGTTTTATTACTGTCACAGGAATTAGACTATTTATGAGCATATTTTTTTTCTTTTGCTCTATTTTCTTTCCATGTTCCTTTTTTTAAAAAAGAGGTAAAAACCATGATACAAATACATTATCTAAAATAGTTTTTTTCTAAATAGAAAAAACACAAATGTAGCAATTGCATAAAGTGTATAATGAGCATTGCTTTTTCCTTAAATTTCTTCCATTTTTATTTCTTACTCTGTCTCGATCATCAGTATCTTCTGTAAGTGGGGAAATGTAGAAGGGAGAGGATAAATACATGGCTACAAGAAAGCTAACTATAATTCAGGTGTCCTTAGAGTGGTTTGGAGTTTCCTTATTAGAAGGTTTTCAGCAGATTAAGAAATGGCTTCTTCCCCTCTGTCTCTCTCTTCTTCCCTTCCTATCCTTCTAGTTCTTCCCCTCCCTCTTCTACCTTCTCCTACCAGGGAAAGTTAAAAAAAATAAAATAACTGAGCCTTTAAAAAGGCATGGCCTAGAAACTGCAAATAAATCCATAATACTAAGGAGAGGGAAGGTCAGAAATATTTATAACGTGCTTATTTTAGAAAGATCATAACCCACAAGAGACAGAACAAGAAAAATAAAAGCTTTCTTGACAAAATTAACCACCCCCGTGCCAGGGCTCACCTGTCTTCTGGCAGTGGTAGGGGAACCCCCTGTTTCCCTAATTGCAGCATCAACTCCTCCCTCACCGAAATGTCTAGGTAGATTCATTACTCACACTACAGTAAATATTTGGAGCAAGGTATTTTCTCCTCCAAATTCCTCCTCCGGGGGCTGCTAACACAAATCAAACAACTTGACACCTGCTAGAAAACCACGTACTAGGCCCTTGTTTCGGAGAGAGCACCATGTCCTCAGAAGAAATGGAGCTTACCTCACCTGGCCCCACGGCTCCCTTTACTGCCAAGGGCTTCACCAGAGTGACATTTATGGGAGGACTCGAGGCTCCAAAACAGCTCAGAAATCCCGGGAATGTTTATAAGTGAAATGATTATTTTGTCTCCAAGAAACAAGGAAAGGACTCACTAAATAATTACTCCACTCTCCACTTCCTTTTTATAGATGCGGGTTACATGTCTTAGTGAGAGGTGCTCCTTTGAGTTACTCTGACAAGCTCATTTCCATCAGCGCACACATACACTCCACATCTTTACAAGAAAAAGAAGCTGCTCCCGACCACTTATCTCTTTGCAACTGCCATCCCATTTCTCTGCTCTTCACAGAAAAACTGCCAAAATCCTGTCTTCATAATTTGCTGTTGCAAGCACATGAGGGACCACATTAGCAAGTCTGACTTTCCTCTTGTCTGCCCTCATTTTCCTACACTTCTCGGCAGGAGTCAACACAATTGAACAAGCCCCTCTCCTAGGACAGACTTTACGTCTTGGCTTCTGTGATCCTACCCCCTGAGCATTCCTCCTGCCTCCCAAGTCACAGCTCAGTCACCTTAGTTGGCCCCTTTCTCTTGCCACTCTCCCCAAGGGATTGCATCCAGGCATCCAGGTATCTTTAAATCCCTCACCTGTTAGGGTGGTGATGCTCCAGACCTCTCCCCTGGGCTTTGGGCTCACTTATCCAAGTGCCTACTTGCTATCTCCAATGTCATGTTTAATTTATGCCTCAAATTTAACATATCAAATCAGAATTATTGATTTCACTTCCTACATGCTCATAAACCCATTTTTCTCCAACTCAGAAATGCCTACCATATACTCACTTGTTTAAGAAAAAACCTAGATGACGTCCTGGATCCCTTCCTATTTTTCATTATTGTACGTAAATGCTTTCAATGATTTTTCCAAATATATCTCAAATCCATCTACTTTTCTCAATTTTCAATACTACCATCTGAGTCAAACCACTGTTACCTCTCATTTCTACTGTGATGGTGACCTCCAAATAGGTTTATTTGCCTCTACGCTTTCATTCCTGAAGGAGCCATGCAGCATGATACTTAAGAAGGAGGCTCTGGAGTTAGCTTGTCTGAATTCATACTATAGCTCTACCCCTTACAAGCTTGGGCAGGTGGTTTAAACACTAGTGCTAGTTTCGTATGACCCCTGCAAATCAGGATGGCAATAGTGCCTATCTCAAAGGGATATTAGATTAATTAAGACTTGTGTTAAGTAAAGTGCTTAGAACAGTGCTTGGTAAATTAGTAAGCACTCAATAAATATTAGTTAGATATATTATCACTAATTCAATCTGTTCTCCTTTATAAGCACCAACCAAATTTTTGTCATCTCATGCTTCATGCATACTATGGCTTCCATAGCACGTAAAATTACTTAATGATTATGACTCCTGGCTACAATCCTGCACTACTTGGGACTACTTCAACTTAATCACCAATCATTCTCTCCCCATCAGCTTTCCTGGTCTCCTTTCAGTTTCCTCAATGCACCATATTCCTAGCTCAGAGCTTTTTGCACTTGATCCCTTTGCCTGGAATTCTTTACCCTGCCTTTGCTATGATCAGTTTCTTCTCATTTTTTGGTCTCAGTTCAAATTGCCTCTTCAGGAGCTTTCAATGACAACATAGCTAACAAAGTTCCTTCCCACCTCCCACCTAATCTGCATAATATCACCCAGTTTATTTCATTAACAGTACATCACAATCCAAAATGTCTTTTTTAATGCATTTTTAACTTGTTTAACTGTTTGTTTTCATCACTAGAATGTGAACTTGTGGAAGAGGATCTTAGAGTCTTGTTCATCATTTTATCCTCATTA
Source organism: Propithecus coquereli (assembly GCF_000956105.1). Classification (NCBI taxonomy): domain Eukaryota; kingdom Metazoa; phylum Chordata; class Mammalia; order Primates; family Indriidae; genus Propithecus; species Propithecus coquereli. Next base: position 3,150,451 of record NW_012147841.1, read on the forward strand.
TTTATAACAATACCTGACACACAGTAGGAAATCAGTAATTATTTGTGGAAGAAATAAATGGGTGGATGGATGGATGAGATTCTTATACTCAACACTGGCCACTGGTTAGTGACATACTGAAGCAGTCTTGTAGGTTCTTGAGTTCTCACTACAGAAAGATGCGAAAATTAGCTGAAGGAATAGTTCAGATTTTGTTATTGAAAATCTAGAATTCAAAATTAATATCTGAATGGCATGCTTTTTTATGGCTACATATGTTGAGGCAGGAATACTGGAAACAACTAGTAAGCGTTTCTTGCCTCAAATGTTTGTGGTCTGCTTATTATGGGATGGCTTCTTTCAGACAGCTTCCTTTGTCTGTTTTTAATTTGGGCATTCCCAGAATTGCTGATGTTTCCTCTTGGAACAAACATAAGCAGAAAATTTTAGAAAACAGCTAGCTTATTGGTGGTGAGTAAAACAGGCACGTTGTCAGACAAAACTGAGTTTGAATCCTGAGTCAATTGCTTAGTACCTGTGTAATCGTGAAATTCTTAACCTCTCTGAACCTCAGTTTTCTCAACTATAACATATTATTAAAATTATATGTTAAAAATTAGTGTGCTTGCCACATGACAGGTACTTAATAAATGTTAGTTATATCCTTTTTGTGCATATGAATGTACTGAACGGTGTGTGGTAAGAATTTCACATGGCTCAGTTTAACTGTGAGTTTAAGCTGTGACATTTTATCTGTTATCATTAAACTATCTTCAGAAATGCCAGTACCTGGAGTAATAAGGATAATAAAAGCTATAGCAGTCTGGTACATAAATAGATACACAGTAAATATTTGTTGAGTGCATGAATAAGTAGTCAGTAAATGCTTTTGCTGTTCATGAGAATCAACTAGATTTCCATATAGTTTAAAATATTGTTTCCTTAATAGCAATGATTTTTCCCCAAAATTATGCAACTGAACATTGAACAACATCAAACCATAACTGAATGTTTCAAGACATTATGGCACAAAACCGCATTTCTTTCACCTGATATTATTTTTAAGTATGTCTTCTGGAATTATTTTTGAAAACCAGTGCACTCTGAGATCTAAATTCAAAAGGGAACC
>NW_012147841.1:3153003-3154093 GCF_000956105.1 Propithecus coquereli
GTACTCATTTAAATAATGTTTTTAAGAAATTAAATATTTTTCGAAAATTTTTAAAGCATACTCACAAACAGAATGGTACAATGAACTCCTCCCATATGCTCATTATCCACCTTATGCAGATTAAATGATAGCAAGACATTGCTGTATTTGCTATGTCTATTCTCTTCTTCGTTTTCTTTTGTTTTCTTTGTTGTTTTTTTTGCTGAAGTACTTTAAAGCAAATCTCCAGACATCATGTCATTTCGTGTGTACCTATATACCTATGCATACATTACTAAAAAATGCACATTTTCTTATATAATCACAGTGCTATTTTAATTATTAACACAACTAACATAATTCCTTGGTATGATAGAGAACATTGAAATATCCCCAATTGTATCAAAAGTGTCTGTCTGCTTCCTTGTGGTATCATTTAACCCAAAGGTAAACAAACTTTTTCTGTAAAGGGCCAGATAGTAAGTATTTTCAACTTTCTGGCCAGATGGCTTCTGTTGCAGTTATTCAACTCTGACATTGTATTTTGAAAGCCACCATAGACAATTTGTAAAGGATTGGGCATGGCTGTGTTCTGATAACATTTTATTTACAAAAACAGGCAGCAGTTCAAATTTGGCCTGCAGGCTGCAGTTTGCCAATCCCTAATTTAACTCATTACTCTATTCTCTATATATTTTATAAGGTAGACAGTAGCTCTAAAGCCTTGATTAGATATGGGGAAATTTTTTTCTGGCAAGAATACTTAATAGGTAGTGCTGTGTGCTTCATCTCATGTCATATCAGAAGGTACATAATGTCTGTTGTCCCACTGTTGGTGAACTAAGAATACTCAGCAGGTACATTTGGATGAGGCCTGGTTCCTCCACTGCAAACTCTCTTCTAGCCTTTTGTCTAATGGTTTCATCTGTTATGTTTTTTGCCTAAATCAATTATTTCATTAGAGGTTGCAAAATGGTAATTTTCTGTTTCTATTAGTCCATCTGCTTTCATTAACCCGGATGTTTCTGTAACAATGAACTTGCCAATATCTATGAGAAATTTCAGTTATACTGAAATGCGGTTTGTATAGGCACACTTTTTACTATAAGGA
>NW_012147841.1:3155393-3164734 GCF_000956105.1 Propithecus coquereli
GAAAATAGAGTAATTGCACAATTATTAACTATATTCCATATCTCAAAGAGCTTGTAAAGAGAGAGAAAAAAAAAACAAAGAAAATCAAATTTTTAAGACCATCCAGGCTACAAAATTATAGTAGCTACCTATGAATATCTCGCCCATCTGTCTCCTTCCTTCCTTCCTTCCTTCTTTTCTCTTCTTCTCTTGTCTTCTCTTCTCTTCTCTCTTCTTCTTTTGATTTTTTGAGATAGCACCTCCCTCTGTCATTCAGGTTGGAGTGCAGTGATGAGATCATAGCTCACAGCAGACTCAAATTCCTGGGCTCAAGCAGTTCTCCTGCCTCAGCCTCCCCAGTAGCTAGGACTATAGGCACCCACCACCATGCCTGGCTATTTTTTTTTTCTGTGATTAGATCTCTCTATGTTGCCCAGACTGGTCTTAAACTCTTGGCCTTAAGAAATCCTCCTGCTTCAGCCTCTCAGAGTGTTGGTATTACAGGTGTGAGCCACTATGCCTGGCCCCATCTGTCTTTGTAGTGCTTGGCATCTTTTTTTATTTCCTTAACAACAACTTGAAAACTATTCCATAGGTGTATTTTTTACAGTACTTTAGATAGGCCACAACTTCTGTAGTTTTCTGGATCTGCGAGTATTCTTTCTATTACCCTTAATTCTATGTGTTGACAGATTTTAAGCAAATGAACAAGAACAACAAAAGAACCTATTTCTTAATATAAATCAAGGAGAAAATATAAATTAATCTCCTTCATTGTTGAAGGTGATCATTTAGATATGGCCTTGATGAGGATAACTTTTACCTGAGTTTTACCAAGAGCCATCTTGGACCTGTCTAAATGGGCTTTAAAATAGTGAACCCCAGAAGGAAATTAATCCATATTTTCAAATGGATCACACTGTATAAAACATGTAATGTGGTCCTGTTTTTTTTTTTAAATTAAGTTATACTTTGTAAGAGGTGTGTTTGTGTGTGTGTTTCAGATTCCTCTCTCTCCAGTAGACCAACAATCTTCCACACCTTCTTCGTAAAGGCTTGGAGCAAAGCTTCCCTATGGCAAAACCAAACTGAAATGTTCTTACTTTTGTCAGGCATTCTGGAAATTAGAAACATCCCATACTTTTTGGGCAAATCATTCCAGAATTCTACCATTTCCTGCCCCAAAATAGTTTTCTCATGGTGTCATATTAGAAATCTTTGTCATTGATAATTTCTTTAAATTAAAATAACTTATAAAGGCTAGAATTATAAATATTGTGTTTATAAATCTGTAAATTCTACAGAGCAAATTTAGCAGTCAGAGTAGCAGCAAGAAACAGAAGGCAACCTCAAATAGTTTAACTGAAGCAGGTTTAATAAATAAATTTCTTCTGTAAGTGCTTGTTCCACATGTAGTTTAGCACATAGTAAGATTAAATATGAAGTCAGAAAACATCAGCTTGGCTTTACTATTCTTAGAATCTCAGCATAGGGTAGAGGGAGAAGAGAAGAAATAAAAGAAATCTCAGCGTAAATGTGAACTAAGAATATTTTACATAGAATTTTGGAAAGGAGTATTATCTTCATTGGAACTAGTGGTCAGCTTCCAGCTGTGGCCATGAAGAGGGCCCCTCACCCTCTTTAGGGGGAGATAGAGAAGAAAAGGAGCCCTAAATAAAATTTACTAAAAAGATAAGCACTTCTTCAGTCCTGCACAAAGGAAAATACCTCAGGTGCCATGGGCGACCAGATGACTCTCTGGCACTTGAAGCTGTGTGCCTTTGCTGGGGTCTTAACTTTGAATAACCTAAAGTGTGCCCTCTGTAGTGAGAAAATTAATTGCTCTACTCTTTCTGAAGCTAGATTCCTTTGTTAACGTTGGTCCCATTAGACAAAACAAGCAAATGTCCCAGGCTTCTCTGATAATGCACCGATTTTCTTGGGTATGGGTTTACTTTAACAGACTTGCCAGTTTATAAGAACTATGCATTCCAAGTGATATATATCCAACTCCTTTTAGCTTATTTATAGGCTCCGTCAGGATGGGGCCTGGGTACAGAGCCCGGGGCTGTTGCAGTGCCAGGACTTGATACATATTTATTTAACCAATGAAAGAGCATGTCTTACATTCTCATTGTTTCCCCCTGAGTATGAAGCACAATAGTAGACAGTTAAGAGATGTTTATGTAGTGATTTAAATGCTGTAAGACATTCCCAAAGTTCAAGATTTATTTAGGTATTAACCTTATGGAGATCCCAGCTGTAAATATAGATGACAGGTGAGGCACCACACTCCGGGAAGAAGACTGCTACTGCCTTTCTTTCTACCCTGCCATCACTCTAATTTCAGTTTCCAATTTTTAACCAGACCCCAGCACTTAATCCTTAAAATTGCTAGTACTGAAAACGTGATATGTACACACTCATTCTTATTTAACTCCAGAAAAATGGTAATAGAACCAAAAGTGTCATTTTGACAACATTTTCCAGTACTGAAAATTGTTTAATTTTATCCTTTGAGTCTGAGAGCTTTCAAGAAAAATGACTTTTTTAATAAAGGTGGGCATTCTGAAGCATGGATTTTTATTTATTTGAGACATCTCTCAAAAGAAGTAACTTAATGGACGTGACTCAAAAGGAAATAATTTTAAAGGCAACAGGTAATTTTGAATGATTAGACCTCATTTATTTTGAGTTTATGTGCTTTGGGATAGAAATCAAGAAAGAGAGGCTCTCCTAAGGCAATGTACAAACCTGTTGAGCCTTGTAAAATTGCTGCAATCTGTCTGAGTAATTAGCAGCTTTGCACCTTTAAAAAGGAGCTCATATTTCTTTGGGTTGAAGTATGGGCATGAAAATGTAAGGAAAAGGCGAGGACAGTGAGAAATGACATAGCTGGACGGTAGCAGCCAAGATGGGTTCTCATCACTTGAGTAATTCAGTTCCAGGATTTCTTCAGGAGTTTAGGAAGAGTATACTTAATAGCACGTTTAAATGACTGCAGGCATGAACAGTATACTAAAAACCATTTACTTCCAAAAACAGACCTTGGAGGTATTATATACACTAATAAATCCAAAAGTCAAAAAGGGATTATCAAGAGAAATAAGTCCTTTTATTAGTGCCAAGTTCACTTTGTTCCAGGAACTGGGATATTTCATAATAAAAAATGAAATAAAGGCCAAAAACGAAGCAATTCTTTTCAGTATATTTTATTCAGGCCTTATTCTGTTTCTATCTTTATTCAAGCTGTGGAGTTTTAAAATAGGGTTTGATAAATGGCAAATTATTTTAGTTCCCTTAACATTCTTAAACATCTAATAGTCTTAAATGTTAAATGTCTTTATTCATTCTTTTGTCTAATTAGTTACTAAAGTAACTTTGGCATCAAAATATTTCCATGTAATGAAGAATTATTTAGTAATGAAAATTCACCACTAACTGATCAGTTTGAGTAGGCATACTTTTAAGTAATATTGATTTGTCTTTAAATTACAATGCTGTTCTCCTCATGAAAGTATAAATGAATTAACCAACCATCGTAAATACTTTAATAAATATGGAAAGCATTTATTGTAGTCAGCAATATGACTTTCCTGTTTGCTTAGTAAACATCTACAGATCATTCCATATCATGCATATTAACATACAGTAATGACCCTGGTAATAATCTGTATTTGAAAGTTAAGGGAACGTTTCTAATCCGAATATCGTTTTTATTGTACCAGTTTACTCTAGACCTCAATGTATCTGATTGATGTATTTTTGGTTGCATGTATGTGATAAAACAGGATCACTTCTTTTTGTTTCCCTGAACTCCCAAAGCCAGATGGCTTATCTATCAAAGTGTGTTAACCAATTGATGGACCAGTTGATCCAAAACTGAGTATGGTCAATAATATTCAAGTAACTTTATTTTTCTAACATAACAAGCTCTAGAGGTCACACTAATGATCCTGGGTTGTTCTGGTGAACTTATTACTAATGCCATCCAAAAATCTATGAAGAGATATGACCCAAAATTGTACCATATGAAGTGTTAAAACAGACATATCTTTATGTTTTCACAAGATGAATGTTACAGAAATAGTTGTGATCAAAAAGCTTATGCGGTTTTGTCTTAAAATAGTCGATATTTTAGGGAGGACTTGAATGGCCAAAATATGGAAAAATAAAAGGAGAGTCATTGAAGGAGAGTCATCCATAGCTGTTAACCTGGGGCTTCATGAGCAGAGTTCATGTGTGGGCACACGTGTTCATGCATGTGTGCGTGTGGTGCACTGCATGGCTCCTCTTTGCCATCGTTGGCTTCCTCCTCATCATTAAATGCTTATCGATTCCTGTTTTTTAGATGACACAGGCTGTCCTAGTAGCCAGTCAGTATCTCCTGTGAAGACGCCTTCTGATGCTGGAAACAGCCCCATTGGCTTTTGCCCTGGAAGCGATGAAGATTTTACCAGAAAGAAGTGCACAATTGGAATGGTTGGTGAGGGAAGCATTCAGTCAGCTCGATATAAGAAGGAATCAAAGTCAGGCCTTGTGAAGCCAGGTCAGTATATTTACTCCTCATGTTTTTATCAGAGCAATATGACTGGAGTGATTTCACAGTTGAAACAAAACACCTGTATGTTGAGTCAGGGATCACTAATACTGATGTTCAATAATTACAAAATACTAGAAACTAGGAGGTGAAGTGGAGATAATTATCGCAATGAATGAAATGCCGTGAGCATCAGAAAAAGTCAATTCTTAGAATCTGTTCTGTGTATTGTATCTCGGAAATATATATATATATATATATAAAATATATGAACAAATATAGTTTTAGAAAAATTAAAGTGATTAAAGTAAAGGGCCATGAGCATTGGCATTGGGAGACATCCTCTATGTTGCATTCTTTTAACATCCATAGTTATACTATACATGTTTATGAGCCTGGAAAGACAGATTGATGGCTTGTATGAGTTCTCATTCCTAACATTTGTCTTCTAGTTTTTGTTCATTGGTAATACTATTGTGCAAGGAGCTGCAGACAGTTTTATTTTGATGGGCCCAAGGCTTGGTCTTGTGTCCTCTTCCCTTGAATGCTAGCATCTCTGTCTGCTTTTGTTCTTCCTGAATCATCTGTGTGCATAACATGTCATAATGGATTATTCTTTAGGTCTTGCTTTGGTCAACCAAAGAGAATGTTATTTTGTTGCAGAGCAAAACTTAAACTATGTGAAAAATAAATCCTCTGTCTGCTAATGGCATCTGATAATATGTTAGGATGAATTTGTTAATAGTCTCCCACTTTGGAATAATATGTAGAAGAAAATGAATGATACACAATAGGGAAGTAAAGACAGTCTATAAAAGAGAAAGATGAGGATTGTACAAAGGATGTTGAGTACCCTCAAAATTTAAGAAAGAGACAATGAGTTAAATAATGTCATGAAATTATAGCCAAGAAATAAAACCATTACCTTGTGTATCCAAGAACCAGGACTGCCTTCTTTCCTTCCTTAGTTCTATTATCTTTTTCTAAAAAGAGATATAATTCACATACCATAAAATTCACCCTTTTAAGGTGTATGATTCAATAGTTTTTAGTGTATTCAAACTGTTGTGCAAACATCACCATTTTTAAATTTTATCACCCCCAAAAAGAAACCTCATACCCATTAGCAGTCACTCTCTTTTCTTTATTTCCTCCAGTCCCTGGCAAACATAAATTTTCTCTCTGTCTCTGTAGATTTTCCTATTATGGACATCTCAAACAAATGGAATTATGTAATATGTGGCCTTTCGTGTATGGCTTCTTTAAGTTAGAATGATGTTTTCAGGGTTCTCCAATGTAGCATGTATCAGCAATTCATTCCTTTTTATGGCCGAATAATATTCCATTGTATGAGTATATCACATTTTAAGTAGACTATTTTTTGAGCAATTTTAGGTTTATAGAAAAATTAAGCACAGAGTGTAGAGAGTTCCCATATACCTCCTCACTGCCACTCCCACCAGCTTCCCCTATTATTAACATCTTACCTTAGTATGATCACATACTACGTTTTATTTATCCAGTCATCAGTTAATGAACATTTGTGTTGTTTCCATTTTTTGGCTATTATAAATAATGGCATTATGAATGTTGACGTACAAGTTTTTGTGTGAGCACTTTTTCGTTGAGTATATACCTAGGAATGAAATTGCTGGGTCATATGATAATTTCTACGTTGAACTTTTTGAGGAACTGCCAGACTGTTTTTCAAAATGACTGCTCCATTTTACATTCCTACCAGCAATGTATAAGGGTTCCAATTCCCCCACATCCTGGTTAACACTTGCTATTATCTGTCTTTTTGATTACAGCCATTCTAGTGACGTGAAGTGGTATCTCATTGTACTTTTTGGTTTATATTTCCCTGATGGTTAATGATGGTGAGCATCTTTTCATGTACTTATTGGGCATTTGTGCATCTTCTTTGGAGAAATGTTCTCAATTTTCTTTTGACCTTGGAGTAAATAACCAGTAGACTCTGCTTCTCTAACATGTAAAGCATGAGTTGAAGAGCAGGAGCCCTGTCATCTTTCTTTTGTAATTCCAGCACACAGGCTCTGGTGTGTATTAGGGGTGCAATCAACATTTGTTGGCCTCAACAGAAAGGTAGGCTATAGGATTAAGAAGATAAAATGACACGGGGAAGAATGTCAGCTTCATGGATAGCAAAGAAAAAGTAGGTTTCATCATGAAGGTATTGTAGGATTTGAATGCCACCTGAAATGATTTTATTTTTATCTCCCCTCACCCCCACCACCTCATTCTAAAGACACTTTATGGAGTTGGCAATGCAAGGAAACAGTAAGACAAGAGACAAGTATGGTGCAGCGAGAACAAACTCAGTTTAAATGGGTTAAGACTATCATTGCCCTTCCTTATTTTAATAATCATAGTAAGTGTAATCATATGTTAAAATAATACTTAAATTTCTATATATATGTACAGAATTCACACTGACCAAGTCCCTAATCCTGCAGAAGGTACTCATTTGCTAAAGATCAGCTACTCATCTTGCTGAGAATCATTATAGCCTTAAGTCTGCATGAAGAAATTGCGGGGAAAAAAAGGAAGGATAGAAGGACAGATGAAAGGAAGGAAAAACAAAACCAGATTCATGTATCTTTGAGAATCATTAAGGCTATGGACCCATACTCCAGAAGAATGCCCATATACATAAAATATCACATACTATTCCAGACATTTCATGGGTCTCCTTTATTAGGATTTATACTAGTTTAATGACCCTTGCCCAAAGGCAAACCACGTTTGTTAGCTGTTTCTGATTTAATTGCTCTGAGGCATAAATATCAACTGAGCAGTCTTTACCCAGTGATCTTTTATTTGTATTTAACCAAGGTAAAGGGATCCTTAAAGTTTATTTTTTAAGTTACCTAAAATTTCCAACGTCATCACTGAAAAAGTTTGTGCTGCTTTTGAATGAGAACCAATTCTATACAGTAAGCTATTTGAGAAAAATCTGCACTGTGACCTCTAGTTCTCTGAACTTTTAGCAGAATAAACCTGTCAGTCTCATAAATATGAAAAGAGGAAATCCTGGAAGCTAGGCCCCTGGATGACTCCAAAATTTATAAAATGTGGAGACAAAATCTGTTAAAACACAAAAAGATGCTTCTCTCAGGTTAAAATGTTCTGCCTCCTCCGTAGCTCCAAGTGACCATCTCCCCTCAGCCAAAACTGATCTTCAGCTCTTGATGTGCGCTCTACTTTTTAAAAATAAATTGACTCATTAAAACCAATACCAGCTTATTAAAATAGCAAGCAATTAGGAGCTCTTTAAGTAACCTAAACGCATTTAATTTTAGGTCCATTGTTCTAGATTCTGGAAAACTGCTGTTCACCTCAGAAAGGAGTTATTGAAATGTCTCTTTGGTCATTAAAACAAAGAGCTAACAATGTTCTCTGAGTATAGGATGCAGAAGGAGAAGAGAAATATGTCACAGAATGCTGGGAAGGGCTTGGATAGGTGAGCCGAGCAAACCTGCATCTTGCCAACAGGGCCCTGTGGCACACGCAGCAGGAAAGCCCTTTCTGCATCCAGGCAGGAACTCATTCTGGAAACTTCTTGGGGGCAGTGCGCCTTCTGTCATTTTGGCTTCTATCACTTAATTCCTATGCAGATTTAATTAAAAATGGCCACCAAGGTGCAAAAGAAAACATCCCTACAATCCAGGTGGATAGTGGCTCTGTGTTTTCGTGTTTGCCTTTTATCTGGAACTCGGCAAGCTATGCAAGGCTGAATCTCTGGAGCCTAATATTGTGTGTCATAAAGTATTAAAGGTGTCCAGTGAATACTTAAATGAGAAATAGAGCGTATCCTTTGTGCAAGGGATTACGTTTAGTGTGGGAGGAGAGTGGGGCAAAAACGACCTTGGTGGCATCCCTGCTTTTAGGGAGTTTATAAATTAAAGGTAGAATGCTGTACGATAAATCTGGACTATAGTACAGATTGGAGGAAAGTAATGAAGGCATTTCGACTGGGAACTTTTTGAGGAATTTGGGGTGGTAATGTTCCTTCTCTAAGGTGCTCCTATATTTAGTTGCAGTCAGTTTCCTGATGAGATTGGTTTTTTACTGAGAAATGAAAGGCCTAATTGGGTTACTGCACTAGTACATTAAACGACATTCCTGGGCCTTCCTTAATGCTCAGTTTCCTACTTGGGGAGTATCTTAACCCCAGGAAGAAACAGACCCAGTGTCATTGTTTTACAAATAGAAGTACTAAATCCTTTTGCCACAAGGCTAGTTGGAGAGGTGGGAAAACAATTACACAGTTTAAACAAATAATTAGAAAATGTGAAAGGAGAAAAACCACTGGAGGCGTTAAGGCCCTGGGCAAACAGCTAATGGTTAGAGTCACTATAATTTAAAAGAAATCCACATTTAGCAGTTGAAATGCTGAAATCTGCATTTGAAAGATGTCACCGTATCTCATTAGCATGCAAACTAAGTTCGTATTCCCTTGACATCAGACACCACCCAGGCATTGAAATTGGAGACCTGGCCAAGCTGAACTATAATAACCCCACTACAATAGCAGAGGATTGGTTACTTTAAAAAAAGCAACACCAACACATATTTCCCACATTCAGAGGCTTTTGCTAGAAAACTCAGAAGGCACCGGCTAGGTTAGTGATTAATCAGCACTGGTTGCCTTAATAGAGGCTCTTTCACACACAGTGATAGCCCACAGAGGTTCGTGTTCTTATCGTAAGCATCACCTTCACTTCAAAGTTAGTTCTGTGAAATAAAATAACAGCTAAACTGACCTGTAGGAGGCCATTCTTGTAATAACTTGAGCTAC
>NW_012147841.1:3166184-3185973 GCF_000956105.1 Propithecus coquereli
TAGTTCCAGCCCGTGTTGTTCAAAGATCAACTATAGATTAAAGTAATGAACATGAAGTACTCAGTGTAGGACCTGGCTGAAAGTAATTCCTCACTAAATGTTACTGATGGTTGTTTGTAGCTCTTAAAATAGACATCACAAACTCCATGCACTTTACTTACAGGAAAACTCCTAAGACTCTCACACAGACTTATATTTACATCCAGCAAAATTCTAGGAGGTCATGTTATCCCAGTTCACATAAAATGAGAGGAGTGCTTGCTATTGGAAGGACACACTGACCAGAGTACGAATTCACAGCTGACGGCTGACAATGAGCAGAGAGATGGGAAAATACAAAAGGGCAGACAGAGACCCCTAAAAAGCCTGGTGGCCTTTTAAGTGTTTTAGGCCATTACCAGCTCTAAATACTTTGTAGCACTTAGTGCAGTAATTGATGGGAAAACAAACCAAGTCATTGTGATGGTAGAGTTGGCAGAAAATGGTGTGTAGAAAGGCAGAAAAATGTCCTAAGCATTTTAGAAAGATTTCATGGAGTGGAAAGAAATTAAAATTTTAGTGCTAAAAGGGAAAATTTTGCTTATGTGGGAACTTTCTACATTCTTTGGCAAGGCATTATTTTTCTAATAGCTCACCAGTTGTAAGCAAAGGGCTTCCAGCAGCAAAGCTCAGACTCACATATAGGCTAGAATCTACTTCAGATACTGAAAGCCTTATGAAAATGTTTGGAAGGATGTAATTGTGGGCTCGAATAACACTCTGAAATTTGATTTTTTTAAGTTAATGATTATTGAGCACTTACTGTCTCAAGCAAAATTCCAAGTATCTAACTCATTTAATCCTAACATCAGTGGGAGAAAGGGATATCATTATCTTCTATTTCACAGGTAGAAACACTGAGACACAGAGAAGCGAAGTAACTCCTCCAAGGTCACACAGCTTAGAAATGGATTTTAAACAGAGTAGCCTTGCTCCTAGTTCTTAACCACTGTGATAGTTGTGAGGTCCACCTTCAAAGGAGTAATTTTAATTGCAGCAGGGAGTGTGACAATTAAGAAAGATGCATTGATATAAAATATGAATTATTTTTCTTTAAGGTTTGTAGAGCCCTAAAATTTCTTATTAATTCTAATAAATTAGCTGATACAGTCCATACATAGATGATGCTGGCAGTTGCTAATGATGGCATCTGCGAGCCTCAATGTAACTTCAGTGAAGTACAGAAAGTTGAATGCACAAGGCTATTTGGATGCAGATCAGTAAAATAAACCATAAGGACATGAACATCAAAGGAATGTTAAGATAGTCAATGTTTTCCACTTAATCATGAACTAGTCCTTTCTTTATATGTCAGAATGTTTTATGTGCTGTCTGCATATCAGGAATACTTTCTTAAACTTAGAGTTTGTCAATGTAAATAAGAGCTTTTGCATTTATACTGAAATGGATCTCTGAAGCTTTCTTTCACCCTGAGGGAGAGAATGTACATCCAGGGTACAGCAGATTATATTTTGTGGTAGACTAGTTCATAGTTTATAACTTCTCCCACACCAGTAAAATAAAGCTTAAATTTGATGAGTGGACTTAAGTGTTTATCTCGATGGCGGGGTTACGTATTTTTTGTCATGTCTTTCTCCCACTGGTGTCTCTGATGATGCCCCCAATCAATGTAATGGTGCCAAATGGTCCTTTAATGGTTTTTCACTAAGAATTAGTGAACTATAATCCTCTTCTCCCCAAAGGTAACTGCCATCCAAATCCTGGGTCTATTAGGATTTATTGCATACACAGTGTTCTTAGCCACTGATTTGGGGGCCTGCCAAATGCTTACTAAGTACTCTAATGTGTTGAGAAGGAAGCATTATAGATCTCTCAGAAGTAGCGGAAGCTCCAGCAGACCAGACATCCACCGTTGAACATATTTATCAATTGTCAGCATAACAGAAATAAACCCAGGAACTTCTTTTATGCACAGACTTCTAACAGAGAGTTGTAAATCATGCAGATATATGCGTTAGGTTGGGCTTTTTAATTTTTTTCTAATTGAGGAAAGATTATTGAAGAGACTGTCTGCCAAGGTATGTACGTGGTTGAGGGGATCCAACAAAGTCTGGTGAAATACTGGGTGCTGGTGACAGCATGGAGCCGCTCCCACATCCCGAAGGAGCAAGAGGAGGATGGAGTTACCCAGAACCCAGGGGGAAAGAGCTCTGAGGCTACCTGTGAAGGAACTGTGGACTTTGGCAGAGGAACGCAGCCACTGGCAGGGAAGGAGCCAGAGGGATAAATATCCGCATCTCACTGTCGTCGTTGCTGGTACAATTTGTTGTGTTCTGGTGGACTGCAGGGTTATTTACAAAAAGTTGTGTGTTATACAACATAGTATGTTCACTTGAGTAATTCAGTAAGTTAAATTTTCTACCGCCTTGGCCTGTATCTGATAGCAGCTAAGGGGACATCAGTAAGCTACATGAAGGCTGGCCATGAGTAAGTGGGGTAATGGCCCTGCTGTGATGGGCTTGCTTTCCAAGATGCATACGCTAGAATGTTTGTAGCATTGCGAGAAGGTGATCACTGTGTAAGAGTCTAAGAAAAGGGAACCCTCACTTCACTGTGTAATCGAGAAGAGGCTTCTGCTAAACGTAGATTTGAATTCTGGCTGTACATTTACTAGATTTCATTCATTTGTTAAACAAATATTTATTAAGCGTTACTCTGTGCTGACACAGTTGTTCTAGGCATTAAGGGTAGAGGAGTGAAAAAACAAACAGGATGCCTACCATTAAGGTGGGGAGATGGCTGATGCATAAGTAAACAAGCAGCATAAATTCAGATAGTGACACGTAAAACAAGGTAATGTAATAGAGAGGGACAGGGGATGGGCAGAGGAGTGTCTGGGGAGATGACATTTGAGTTGAGAATTTAGCATATTCCTTCACAGCTTGGGGAGGGTTGAGGGGGAGCACAAGCAGTGGGCAGAGCCACGGGTAAGGAAGGGAAAAGAGTGGTAGCAGATGAAGTCTGTATGGTTAGAGTCATGTGAAACCACTGGAGGATTTTAAGAATAGAAATGATTAGATTTGTGTGTTTGGGATCCCTCTGGCAGCTTGGTGGAGCTTGGATTATTAAGAGGTAAAACTGGACACTAAAGTTAGTTGGCTTAGCCTAGGATAGAGGCAGTGGAAACAGAAAAGTATAGGAATACAGTATATATGACAGAATATAAGGGCCCCTTATTTTCCTAATGACATTAAAAAAAAGTTTTATTTGCTAACTCCAGTAAACCTTTAGAGATGTGGATGAAAGAGTCAATGCTCAATGGCTTTTTAATTTGTTATTTTAGTGAAGCATATTTATATTCTATAATTAATTTTGAAACATTACTTTTTTATTCATATTTCATCTTAAAATGTTATTTGGTCTTTCTCTTCTCTGGAGCTACTTTTTAACTCATCTAATTTTTCCAGAGCAGATAATCTTCACTTCCACAGCCTTTGTGGGAGATAAAGAAATTTTAAATTGATGTCTGGTGCTCTGATTGGACATTTTTTCAAGCCTACAAGTACTGTGAGGGTGTGGTTTAAGTTACTGTAACAAAGAGATGCCAAAATACAGAGGTTAAAACTAGACTCATGTTCGTCTGTTGCAAAGTAGCACCTGGGTACTTTGGTGATCTAAGCCGATAGGCAGCTATGCCCCTGAAACACTTGGCTTCCCGTTGTGGAACCAAGTTGGCTGTCATCTGCTAGGCAGAAGGAAGGAGGAAAGGGATGGGGAGAGGGTGCTCAGTCAGTCATTTTAAGGTCAGGATGGAGAAGTAGCATATGTCATTTTCAATTATATCTTAGGGTATCTAAGTGTCAAATAGACACTTGTTATTATGGAAAAGGGGGAGAATGGAAGTGGACATTGGTGAAAAACTAGCGGGCTATCACAACATCCGCTGGGGAGCATGGGGAGAGCTGGTTTTTCTGTCATCTTGCAGTTGTACATGAGTGTCCTTCACTATTCCAAAGCTATTCAGTTCCCGACTTCAGATAGCAAGAAATATAGGTTTTTGATTGCTACAATTTAGCCACTGACTGTATTACAATTGAAAGTGATCAGTACAAGGCTGGAGGGGTCATAGCATAGGAATAATTATAAAATCTATTTTTGAATTTCTTTGTCTCCTTCATTTTAAACAATCCCATCAGTTGACCTCTGAAGGCAGCCAAAACGAGCACTGATTGAGACCAATTCAGATGGATGTGTCTTTCTCAAATGGCACTTTTGGTTCAAAGAAGGTAATTATAAGAGAGCCCTATAATAACAGGCTCTGGAAAGACTCTAGTATAAGGGGATTTCTTCTTTTCTGAGAGGTAATTGCAGGAGGAGAGAGGAACCTCTTCTTGTATTTGGACATTGCGATAGAGTGGACCAGGTCACCTGCAGAGCAGTGGGGGGAAGGGGAGTTAGTGGAGGAGGCATTTATTTGGTGATGTAAGGAAATGTTCTCTCTTTTTCTTTAACTATGCTTAGCTTTTTCATGTTGCTGTGAGAATCATAAAAGATGTTAGGTATATAGCAGAGTCAACACTGAGAGGAAATCATGCGCATCCTCTATCTTTGAAAAAATCAGTGTCAGCATTTGGCAGGAGGCTATATTCGTAGTGACAACATTGCCTGGCATGCAGTATGTGCTTAATAAATGATCACTTTCATTATTGTTATAAAATGGGAAATGAAGAAAGTTTACAAATAGCACAACTTTAGGGCATTTTAATGTCTATTCACCATCTCATCCACATTAGTCCTATTTTATTATGGATGCCTCCTTAGTAATAATTGTTCTGATATAATAGAGAGCTTTGGTGGAAGCTTAATAAACAGATTTTCTCTGAGCAGGCTCCTGTTTGGAAGGAATATGCCTACAGCTGTCCCAAAGAGACCTAGAGTCCATTTTCTCTCCTCAAAACAACCAGTCTCCCCTGTTCTTCTCTCCCAGGCAGTGCTGTGAAGTGTCTTGCATATTTAAATAGCTGGAATCCATGGAGTACACCAAGCATTTTCCTCAAAATGTCACATATTTGCCATTAAATTTAGAGCTGTGTGGGGCTTTAATATAAATTCTTCCTTGCCCATTGGAATCATATAATCAATGTGGAAAGATTCTGCATGTTTTGCCCTAGTATTGTCAAAGGATTAGCCTCTACTGTTGTGTAGGCATTTACTTCCATTTGACAATTCGGTATTTCTTCAAATGCTTTGTGTCCATTCATGAGAGCGATGGTTTCATTTGAAATGCTGCAGTCACCAGGGAGAAGGTCCTGAGCTCTTCCCTGATAGGCTGGCTTTCCCTCTGCCTCCTGTTGCTATGGTGCCCAGCAGAGTAACTTCCTTGCCCTGCACATGCAGGAGGCTCGGTCTCCATGGATACCCCACCCTGAGACTGTACTCTACTGAGAAATGAGCTGCACACACTGTATTTCTGCAAAAGACATACCCCAGCCTGTGGTGGGAAGCTGTTTGCAGAGGCAGTGTTTGCCATGAAAGTCTACGAAGCTTACCTTCTAAGTAAGTAGTATTAGTCACAGTAAGTAAATGATTATACTGGATCACATAGTCTATGCTGTGTGTGTGTGTGTGTGTGTGTGTGTGTGTGTGTGTGTGTGTGTGTTGTAAGTTGTGAAAGGCCAAAAATGTAGCCAAAAAACAAGTTTTCGTCTCCACGTCTCAGATATTCTGGCTGCAAGGTCTAAAATCAAACTTCAAAAAAATACACACATGTATTGTTTTCAATATTCCTTGTCATCTGTGAGTCTGTTTGTGCAATTCCAATGCCAAAATGCGAAAGGTTGCAAATGAACGGTTACATTTTAGAATGCTCTTCTAACTCTGAGCATTGCATGTTGCATTTTTTGATGCAAAGCCTGGCCTTACCAGTGGTGTGCTATGGGAATAGACGAGCACAGCCACAATTAATGCTAATTGGCACTGCACATAGTTTGCAATGGGCCTCTGTGTAGGCTGAGATGCAATGTATTTATTATCAAGAGAGAGCCTGCTCATATGATTAGGAAAGAGAATTCCCATGTCTGCCTGCTCACCATGAAAATTATTCAAAGCACATCTCTCTGAGTAGTTTTCATTTAATTTTCTCACATGGCATCCAGTAGAAATTCTGCAACTCTTCATGTCCATGGAATTGGGATATGTATTTTTTTTTTCTTAGACAGGGTCTTGCTCTGTTGCCTGTGCTAGAGTATAGTGGCATCATGATAGCTCACTGCAACCTCAAACTCCTAGGCTCAAGCAATCCTCGTGCTTCAGCCTCCTGAGTAGCTGGGACTACAGGCGTGTACTATCCCACTTGGCTAAATTTTTTATTTTTTATTGAGACAAGGTCTTGCTATTTCCCAGGCTGGTCTTGAACTCCTGGCCTCAAATGATCCTTGTGCTTCGGCTCCCAAAGTGCCAGGATTACAGGCATGAGCCACCGAGCCCAGCCTGGAATATTTTTTATTAACTGATTTGACATAATACTTCCTCTTTACTGTACATTCCAAGAGCATAAGGGTTGGGTTGCAGTGTTGTAAAACATATGAGTCATCTGAAAGAGCTTTTCCTCTACTAGGCAAATGATTAATGCCTATGGTGTTAAAATTAATTAGTAGAAACAAAAGAAAGACTATGCATATGATAACTCCAACTCTAGTTGAATAACTTTAAAATTGTATAAAAGTAAGATTTTTAGACTTCAGAATGTTATAGAAAGTTGGCATCTAGCAACTATAACCAGAAATAAAAACAGACACTCCATTGGTGTAAGAGAGATGCATTTTTAACCATATGAAAGAGTGATCACAGAGTGTTATGCTGGATTGTAAATTTATTTTCTACATTCACGACTATTCAGGCAAAGGGCAAACTGTTGTGATGTCATCTTTTCCAACGGTTAGTCATGGCTCAATTTTAATTGCCCCAAATGGTGAAAAGGTGCCACCCTTTGTGAATGGGAACGTACTGAGGACTATTCTGTCCTTGACTTGTCATTGGGTTCAAGATATAGGTCATTGCCTTAATATTTTATAAATATAATTTCCGTCAGTAGATGGAGCAGCAGACAAAAATTGGTGTATGATAAATTCTGTAAAGATCATAATTTTGGAGACCTGAAAACCATACAAATGACTCTTTCCCCTAAATTTTTTTATTGTATTAAATAGTACAAGGCCCCATATCTCTTCCTCAGTGTGTCTGTGATGAATTCCCCTGCCCATCTCTGAAAGCCATCAATCAGAATGTGGGATTTTTTTGTCAACCTCAAAATATCTGAATCTCCTCTGTAAAACCGTTCTCTCATCTGTATGGTGGATATGATAAGAGTACCTATCACATAAGACTGCCTTGAAAATGCAATGACAAAATCAATAGCACGTGGCAAACAAGAAATATTAGCTGCTATTATGATTACTGTAAGTATGATCGTCATCATTTTTACAATGCCCAGTAGTCAGGAGAGGCATTAGCTAACAGCTTGAGCAACTCTTTGGTTTGATTCCATTTAGCCTATCAAATTTCTTGTCAAATACTTACTAAGAACCTACCGTGGGCTTGGCATTGTGGTAGGAATTATGGGACCTAATGTACATGAGAATGTAGTTAATAAGGAGTGAAATATGCAGTAGGTTTTTTTCTTTTCAAATGTGTGGTTTTATGTTTTGATAAATGGCTACATATATACATAATAAAATGTTTGCCAATTAATTTTATTGCTACTAACACAATGGATATGTATGATAAAAAATGCTAGGCCATAGCATAAGTCTAGTTAATGCTTAGAACTTGAATTTAAAATGGGACAATTAAAATCTGGGTTCAAATATTAAGTTCACGTCCTTTCCCAAAAGGATTTCTATTCAGAGTGCAGTAAATGACATATTTTGAAAAAAGAACAATTTTCATTAAGTTGAAAGTTTGGGGAATGATGGGAGAAGAGGAGATGGGAAATGATTGATTAATCTGTATAAGAATAGGCCCCATGCTGGGAATTTTCCTTTTGCACTAATTCTGTATGACATCTGAGCCAAAAAAAAATTATATGAAACCAATGCCATATGTGCAGGGCCTACTGGTGCTTATTTTAAAATGCATGAAGAGTTGACCCAGATTATGTTTTGCAGCTTTATTTTTATTTTAATGTCACTTTAATTTCCACTTCTTTTTGGCATATTCTCTTCTTTCCATCTGTTTTCCCTGGAAAGAAGGTGACATGTGCAACAAGGACTATACCAACTCACTTGAATGGGAAAAGGGGGACATTTCTAGGATGTGGTTTAAAAACCTCGAGAGGTTGGGAACTTGGACTCAATGTATGTCCGTACAGCCTGGATTTATTTTGCTAAACATAATTTCAGATGTAGTTTCATTCAAATGAGCTAGCTAGAATAAGCCTTCTATTGTAAGGTTTCAGAACAAAAATTAAATCCTGAGCGACATCCCCACCAGCATAGTGACCTTTTACTTATATTCTTCTAGGCTGTGACCAAAATAATGCCCTACTTTCTTTTCCATTGTTATTGGTCATGCATGTGCATGCTGTGATAGGGCACAATTTGTCAAGTGTTTGTTAGGTACTTGGCGCTGCTGTCATGATTTGTGGGTCATATCTGGGGAGCTTTTTGAGATCTCAGTTGACAGTTCTATTTGTTGCAGCCTTTTTCATCAGGGGAGTTTGTGGGGCCATTTCAGAGGAGGGGATGCTCCCTTGTCTTGTGTGGTAGCAACATTATTCAGGGAAACTAGATCTTCCTGAGTCTTTGGCTTCTTGTACTCACCTCTGAGGCTGAGATAGGCGGGCTCTGCAAACTTTTGCCAAGAAGATCTGATTTCTTACTGAGACTACTGGCGGGCTTGACTGTTCTTGAGAGATGGAGGCTATGCCTGAACCTGATACTGGCTTACTGCCTGACATCCAATGCTTTCCCCTCAAAGTTAGTGGAAGAAGTGAAAAATCCAAGCTACAGGCTTAGAAGCACTAGTGCATATGGAGCAATGGTTTAGGATCTGCAGATTGTGCCTCCTATGCTGCCAAGCCCAGAGAACCAGGGACAGTAAAGAGGTTTTGCCCACGCAAAACTGGGTCATTCTTGAATTTTGGATAAGATTCTCCAATTTAACATTTCCACCCTTCCTTTTCTCATTAGTCTCAGCCACCATTTAACAGAACCGAACCCAGTAATGCTACTCACTTGTTTTTTCAACAATGTTTATTGATATGCTAGGCAGTTGACAGGCAGTGGGATACAACTGTATGTTAGGGGATCCCCATATATTGTGATATGTTTCTGGGGAAAATACAGGTCCCATGATAGCCCAGAGGACCGTGTAAATGTAACTCAGACCTGGAGGAGACTTGAATGTTACATGCAACTGTTAACTAAGGTACTATGTACGCTCTTAGAGATGTTTTCTTAAAAAAAATTTTTTTATGGTTATGGTCACCATGTTATATTTAATAATTATTTTTTAGATGGCTCTTTCCTTTGCTAGGATATGAACCTCTCTAGTACTAGGACCATATTTTCTTTCTTTTCCTTTCTTTCTTTCTCTCTTTCTCATAATCATTTTATTATCTTTTGTTTTAAATTCCTTTTTGCTGCTTCCCTTATTTCTTTTTAAACATTACACATAATGTGATGCATAAGAACAATGTATATGACGTATATGCAAACAAGGTAGCATAATAAAGCCAACACTTGTGATCGCACCTTGCACTTTAAGAATTACCACTGAAGCTGCCTGCGTGCTCCTCCCAGATCCTGTTCTCTGCCTCCCCTTGGGTACACTGTATTGAAATGTGTGTTTTATCATTTCCTTGCACTTTAAAAGTAATTTTATCCTCTTAGATATGTGTCCCTTAAAACATATTGAAACATAAGGGCAAATTTTTAAAGTCCTGAAGCCATGTTTTCTCTGCCCTTGTGTTCTCCATCATTAGCACAGTACCTCGAACTTAGCAGGTCCTCAATAGATGTTTGTGACCGAATGGACATGACAGAGCCTGGAAGACATTTTTGTGGTTTTATATGCCAAGGTGGTTTTGAAATTTAATCAATCTTGTTCCTTTTGAGCCTTGTTAGTTTTGTCTTGTCAGGGTGCTTGTAAATGTAGGGTACAGAGGATTAAATCCCAGCTACATAGGATTTAATTCTTTGGGGGCGTTTTTAAACTGGCGTTTCCAAAGCCTACTTATTCTCTTCTCTTTACTGCCATGCAGGTACTCCTGAGTGGTCCTCAGGAGAGTGGCCTTGATTTTTTTGTAATGCTCTGTTTTACTTTTCCATTCCATTTTGTTTTTTTGTGGAACATTGTGGGAGTGCGGGGAGAGGGGTATAGAAAGTAGAGAACATTGAGTACACTTGAATTTAAAAGTTAACTTGTGTAGGGGGTGGAGCAAAGTAGCTGGGCAAGTGAAGGGTTGGCCTGGGAACACACACTCTGTGCCAGATGTCACTGAGGGTGAGATCCTGGGGACGGTTCCATGAAACGAGCCCACAGAAATGCAGAGCATAATTTGTGTGCAGAACAGTCTAATCGTGAGTATGCTGCATTCTTTTTAAGTGCTTTGCACACCAGGACTAGTAGAAAACTGTTTTGGAAGGAAGGAGAGGGGGTGGCGTTCAAAAACATTTTGTTCAGAAGCTTGAGAGTTAGAACAATTTTCAATTGACAGACAAGGATGTGAGTAAACTGCCGGGGCTTGCAGATGGGGGTGAACACCTTTCCTCTCCTCACTTGCACCCCAGCTCTACAAGGAAGCTGGAGGTGGGAGTGAGGCGTCCCAGGTGCATGCCTCCTCCCAGGGCAGGTGCTGGGCTCCCAGGACAGGAATGCAGGAGCCATTCCACCTGCTTTCCTCTGAGCCCATCCCCTGATCTAGAAACTTCTCTGTGGTGCTGCCAGGACTTCTCCTGGAAACATTTCCATGTGACTTCATTATCCTGTCTTTCCCCTTCTTACTTTAGTTCCTTGAACACGTGGAAGAATTAAAACAAACTCCATTAGACCATTTGCTTTTGTTCTCACACTCTATAGATGCCAGGCATTGCCAGAATTTATACAACTTGTTTTTTTTATTTATTAACATTAGTGCTTGTAAAAAAAAATTGGATTAAAGATTACGCAGGGGTAAATCTAGTGTGGATCTTAAAGCTCAGATTTCAATCCATTCTAATCTCAATCTATTTTTTTCTTTTCATTTGGTTGAGGTAATTCTCATTTTGTTTGTTTTTCTGCTCTTTGGTTGTACAGAAAACATCCATATCTTCATTTGATTGTTCTTTTACATGGGTAGCACGTTAGTCAAGTGTGCAGCATAAGATAAAGGTGTTTCTTAATGTTTAACTTACTTTATAGTTTACTGATTTTAAATCATTTTGTTGCCCTGCAGCTTTAAATGATTTTGAACCTATGTATTTAATTTTTGAACCTAAGAGCTACACGGAAAGGGACTCCTTCTTCAGGGTTCTTTCCTCCTTACCATATGACCCATCTCCAAATTGTGATAGTCGCTTGAATTGACCTCCAGTCTCTCCTCCAGAAATTGGTGTCACAGTGTCTTCATAAAACATCATTCTGTTCATGTTACCACCCCATTCAAACCTCATCATGGCTCCCTCTTGCCTTCAAAATATCATGGTTCCCTCCTGCCGGTAGAATAGCTTTCATATTTTTCAACTCTTTGGCTTCAATTCACCTTCTTTGGCAACATTTTCTCATCTGATCACTACACTGCAGCCAAACAAGGGATTCAGTATGCACTAAACATGCCTCGTGTTTTTCCTCCATGGATTAGTTCATCCGTGCCTTTCACCTAAGGTCAGCTCCCTGCCACACCCCCAACAGGTGTTCATAGCCTCCCTGGTGTTCCAGGCCCATCTCAAGTGGATTCTCTTCCACAACATATTCCCCTGCCCTCTTCCCGTCACCCAGCTAAGAGGAATCCATCCTCTTCTGTGTTCCCCAGGTGCCCTTCATTGTGTTCTGCCTGTTTTGTGTCCTCCTTGTTTGTCTGTCTAGTCCAACTCCTCCTGGAAGGGTCTTAAACATTGAAACCATTTCTCCATGTCTCTCCCCACTCCCATCCAGTGTCTTAGGAGGCGAAAAACTCAACACATATTCGAAATGGTCTAAATTGAATGCCATCGTCTTGGTTTCTGGTTCTTAGATCTTTGTGAATTTTGATCACGAGATACCAGGCAGGGTGGAGTCAGACTAGCCAGCTCTGCTCTTTCCTAGCTCTGTGACTCAGGGCAAGTCTAATCACCACTCAGACCTTCAGTTTCCTTGTCTTTACCCCATATGTCTTTGGGAGGAAGGATTAAAGGAAATAGCAGATGGAGAGTTGTCGGCAGAGTAGGCTCTGAGTACACAGTGGCTAGTAGCATTATTATCTGACTCTGTCATTCGTTTGTATTAGTTATCCCTTCAAGGTTTGTGTAATCAGGAGTCTGCCATCAACACCCTGCAGTCCAGGTTTTCATTCATGTCATTAATAAAGCATGTTAAATAGGATAAGGGCGAGGACAGAGCCAGGTGACGAGTTACTAGAGATTTCCCTGGAGGTTGACAGGCAGTCCATTTGTCAACATCCCTGGGGTATTGAACTATGCTATCACCCAGTGCACACATGTCAGCCTTGTTCGTAAGAGTATCCTAAATGTTTACACTAAATGTCCGCTCAACTCCAGATATGTGAATTATGTGGCAATCTTAACTGTCAGAAAAGAAAGTGAGAATTGTTTTTCATATCTGGTCCTTGGTGAATTCTTTCTGGCTCCTACTTGCCTATTTTTAAGGGACGTTTTCTATAATTTTACTGGAGATCAATCAAAACTTAGCAGTTTGTGCTTTTCAGAATTACCTTTTCTCTGCATTAATGATGTGCATACTCTTTGCCCATTTTCAACCTGCTACCCCTCTTCCTTTGTGATTTCTCAAAAATTAGCGATACTATTTCTACAATCATATCTGTAAATTCTTTCAGTACCTGTGTTCCCTCATTCATTAAATATTCTTCTGAGTCTACTATATACCAGCCACTGTGCTTGGCTCTGGGGATACAGTGATGAAGAAGACAGAGGTCTTCCCAGTCTGCATGGTTTTTGGATGCTGGGGCTGAAATTGTGAGTTTTAAGAAATTTGGGCATATGGGATGGAAGTAAGAATAGAGGGAATATTTTGGTCCTAATTGTAAATAACACCAATCTGTCAATCCAACCTAAAGGGCAAAGTAGGAGAAAGAGGAAGGTAACTTGGTCCAGACCCCTTCCAGGAGCCATTGCTGAATGCCAAGGGTGGAGGAACTTTTAATGCTATGAAATCTTTCAAGGCAATGGCACCTACTGTGTGCTAAATCCTGCACTAGACAATGGGATACAATGATGAACACACCCTTAAGGAGCTGATAAGCATACTGGAAAATGTGTTAAAGCGAACAGGCAGTTTCATTGCAGTGTGATAAATGCTTGTTAAATTCTGGGTGGGGTGAGAGTATAAAAGAGGGCCACCTAACTCCTTCCTGAAGGAAGTCAAGGTTAAAGATCAAGACCAAACCTGAGACCTGAAGAACAGGTAGTTAGCCAGGCGAGAAGACAGGAAAATAATCCAGGTTGAAGGAACAGCATGAGTGAAAACTGAGTCTAGTGTCAATGGTGCCACCTTCAGGAAATAGTGAGTGGTTCCACCGGCGGGGAGCATGGCAGGGGGCAGGCTGGAGAGATTATGAAGGGTTTGTAAATCATGCTAAGGACTTTGGACTTTATCTTATGGGCACGCAGGATGTCATTGAAGGGTTTCAACAAAGGAACCACCTAATGAGATTTATGCTCCGGAGCAGTGCAGAAGGCACAGTGCTTGGCCACAGCGAGCAGCTGAGCACAGTGTGAGGCTGTTTCGGTAATTCCTGGCGAGAAACGATGATGGCCTCAGGTGGAGCACTCAGGATGGGAAAGAATAGATCACAGGGTTCCTAAACAGATTTGAAAGCAGGAACCATTTATTTTATTGTAGTGGTATCACAACTTTACATAAAAGATCACCTGGGCAATTTGTAAACGTGGATTATGGGACTGACTTGAAGAAATTTCACTCAGTAGATCTGGAGTCTGAGTCAGGAATCTGTATTTTTAACAAATAGCTAGGTACACTGGACCTCCAGGTGGTCCTCACACCACACCGTGAAAAAACCCTATCAATTTGATGTTTCAAATGGCAATACGTCTTTTAAATATATTTATGTTAACTTCTTGCTTAAGAATGAAGGTTCAATCCTGTTATCCTTGTTGAAAGTAGGTGAATGGCTCAGCCCCCAGGGTTACTGTGCAGGAGCAGTCTCCTTGCTGGCGTGGTCTGTGCTCACTAATTGCTCTCCCGTAGGGGACACAGAGCAGAGTAGTGATGATCCTGCTAACACCCCCTGCTGCAGATTGTTTATAAATGTATTTTCCAAGGTTTCAGCATACCCTTTGCAAGGGCAACAAACACACACTTCTAGGGGAAAATAAAAAAATTTGCCCAATTCTTCTAAAGGAGTCATTCTCAAAGTGTGGTCCCAAACCAGCAGCATCAGCTAGGAACATATTTCTTATTCACTGAGGATGGTTTAAAATCTATCCCAGAATTGCCTGACCTGCTCCACAGACCAAGTTACTTAACTTCACAAAGACATTTTGAAGTGACAGATTGTCAGCTGTAACACGCAGAGGTTTAGATGATAATCAAAAGACAGAAATCTTTACTTTGGCTTTAACATTTCTAAAACAGAGCAGTTGCTTTCTGATGTGGAGACTTTTACACGGTGGCTTCCCCTTCTCCAAAACAGTGGGGTCTGGCTTAAAATGAAATTTCCCTCACTTGTGATGCAAACACAGTGCTTGGCCTTGGAACTAGGGACAGTTATAGGCTGCATTAAACACTGGCACATACTCTCAAGGAAGCCTCCACCTGTTTCTTTTCCTCCCTTCCCTGGGACAAGTGTTTTCTCCTTCAGTGAGGGTGTATAGTTAATCCAGTAACCTTGGGTCATCTTCTCGTGTTCATGGGCTCATCTCCTTGCCAGGGTTAAGGGACAGCATTATGGAGTGATCTAAGCCAAGCCCGACTGGGCGTCAGGGAATTCCTGATCTTTTAGGGCTACTCAGGGTCAGAACTACAGTAAGACAAAGAAAGGATCACCTTAGGCATGTTGGACCCTAGAATTTGGATAAGGTAAAGCAGAGGTTCTAGTTTTACTTTTAACTCTTGATTCCCCATAATGAGAGGGAAAGGGGTATACAAACAAATCTGTAAGGACAGATGATCCACAGGGCATTTATTGTTGTCTGTGAAATATATTACTATTTTTCTCTTGATTTTTTTCCTTAGGGATACTTGTGCCTCTTGAAATGCAAATAAATGTTTAACAGAATGTAAAATCTAACTAAATGAGTAACTGGAATAAATTCAATTCATTTTCTCATCATTAGAATAAAGAAATAAATTATGGTATAAATTACACACTGGAATATTATATAGCAGCCAAATGAATGCACTACACCATATAGAGAATTTTAGCAATATAATGTGGAGTGAAAATTGTCCCCAAAGCTTATATACATCATGATAATCTATTTATTTTAAAAAGGTAAATAAAACAGAAAATCAAAAATTCTGCTTTTTAGGAAATTTTTGGAAAGCCAAAAATTCTGCTTTTTTCACCATGCAGATGTGGTAAAAGCAAGGAAATGGCGAACAGAGGATTAGAAGGGAAAGGACCACAGAGGTAGATGTAAGTCAGCATCAGCATTCTCATTTTTGTCATGGGTAGTGGTTTCTTCATTAATTATAATATTAAACATAAATAAACAAAAAATGTATTATACTAAATAGAGCAGTCAATAAATAAATACATATAGTCTTACATGGACCAATCATGAGAGTACCAAGGATTTTATTAATCCAGTTCTATACATCTGAGACTCAATTTAAAAAAAAAAAGAAATTGAGAAAATAGCTTTCTGAGTCACTGGAAATTAATGAAATGTCATTCTCCTACAGAAAAATAGTTCTCATGCTTAGTTTTCGTACAGGAAGTTTTCTCTGCCTGCCACTTTCTCCCATCTCTCATGTCAGTTGGTCCAGCTTATAAATGGACACCACCAAGGTAGGGTGTCAGTAGACCAATAGGGGTTGTCAGTGGAGTCACTTCAGACAGAACTGTAGCTGTACTATTACTGGGATAGGAAAAACATGTGTTTCCTTTTCTTTGATATCCACCTCTCTGAGAAAGGTAATACGTTGACATAGGCAGGGTAGGAATTTGAGAAAATAAAAAAGACCTATGTGTCAAATATGAGCAACTCTTAACTTGATCAGTCACAAACATTGGGGCCCGTGCCTTAGAAGGGTTTTAAACTCACCTGCCTGCAAGGTGCCTTTATAGCCTCATTCCCTGCCCTTGCTTCTAATTCCACCAGTGGTACTGTCTTCACACGATGTTTCCTTCACCCCAGAGGCCTCTCTCCACAGCTCTGCATGCTACAGTCCTACATAGTTGTGAATGATTTCAAAAGCTAGACAGTTTCCCGTGCCTCCTCCAGGAGTTCTTGATCCTTCCAGCAGGAAATAATCGTCC
This sequence comes from Propithecus coquereli, assembly GCF_000956105.1. Taxonomy (NCBI): domain Eukaryota; kingdom Metazoa; phylum Chordata; class Mammalia; order Primates; family Indriidae; genus Propithecus; species Propithecus coquereli. The sequence goes on from NW_012147841.1 coordinate 3,182,842, forward strand.
CCTTTGTTGACCTCTTTTAACACCTAGCTGATGTCCCTCCTAAGACATTTGCCTCTTTCTGAAGGCAGGATCAGGGTCTCAACCTGACATTTTCTAGGTGTGCATAGAGCTATGGATCACACAAATACGACCTAATGTGGAGGTAGGTACTGGCTCCCACTGTGTTATTTGTGATCCACAGACCCTGCAAGAAGGGTCCGATAATTGGCTCCCTGGTTTTCAGTGTGCTGTCGGCCCTCATGTGAAATTGGAAGTTCAGTCAATACAGTGAAGGTCTGAGGATTTACTCATTTATTTATAATCAAAAGGGAGGAGGAGGAAGGATCTTTACCACCCTCTATCAAAACCATCTTCTGTGTGTTTTGAATCCTCTCTCATCCCTAGTCCCTGCTCCAGGTTCTCCCTGATTTTGGCTTCATATATATTGGGACCCACGTGTAATTCTAAAAGGGTGATCATAAGAAGAAGAAAAATAAAAATAATAGTGACATTTTAAAGTATATAGAGTGCTAGCAATATATTTATATGTTTAACATATATTACATAAGCCTTACCACAACCCTATGAAATAGATATTATTATTCCCCTTTCACAGAAGAAAGTGAGGCACAGAGAAGTTAAGTTCCTTTCCCAAGGTCACACAGCTAGTAACTGAGGCTACTAAACCATATCACTTCATAAAAAGCAAAGAGAAACGACTTCATGGAGATCAAAATTGCAAGCGAGAAAGAGAGAAGTCCTTCATTAATGGACCAGGTGAAAGGACATCAGGACGTTGGACATGGAGCATGGCCTAGTCCAGTGACAGAACTTTGCTCTGTTTAAATGGAGTGAAGGTGGAGGAATGTGCTGCTGAGAAGGTCCAGGGAGTGAGCCAGCTGTGAGAGGACACACGACTTTGTGAGGCTTGTTGGGCTGTGACACTCCCAGTGCTACTGCTGAGGCTGGGCAGGAACCTGTGAGTCACAGCAGACGATGGTGCACCTTTGAGGTTGTCTCACGGTTTGGACTAAGATGGGGAGAGGCAATCAAGGCTGTTAGGTCTTAAAGCCAATTAACATATTAACTGCTGTGTGAGCTGTATTTAACTCACACTAGGTTTGAGCCCGGGGCCTCATGAAGCATATGTAACTCACACATCTCTTTACCTTGGGAGCCATGTGGTGCGCAGGCAACTCATGCTGCCATTGCTGTAGCACACATGTCATGTGATGGGTGGCCCCTGGGCAAAACCTTGCAGTTGGTTTGTGAAAATCTTACTTGTTGATGTTCTTATTGTTACAATTAATATGGACAATTTAATTCTAAAAGCGTGAATTAAATGAATAGAAGTCAATAACAAATTTTTCATTAAATTAGGAAGGATTGTTTTGTTTTTGAAGATTTTATTCTATTTTCATAATAAAACAGTGTGGCCCCAAGGGGGGAAAATTTTTTATTCTAGTGTGGCAGTCAATGTGTTAAGAAGAGCCATATTTAAGTATTAATACAAAAGTGAAGTTTTAAACAAAACACATTATTTTAGAGCCTTATTGGATGACATGGCAGTGAGGTGTAAATTATGTCATCTCTTTCCTAGCAAGTGGGTATTTTGTTCCATTCATGATCTAGAATTTCAAGAAGACAGCACCACCTCACTCAGGTGAAGAAGATTGGAAAATGAGGTAACTCAAAAAAATGCCCATCCTTGCCTCTTCCCTTATATTCTGGCCCTAAAGTCATAGACATAAATCTCACCCTGCCCTGACTCTCCAGTGTTCCTGGAGTCTTAGTCTCCAGGCTTTTCTCCCACCTCTTCAACACCTCCTTCCTCCCTTGTGAACTTCCCCCACAATGACACCCTTGCTCCATCCCCATCGCCACCAGTAGTGCTGCTTTTCCCTGATTTAGGTTTTCCTGCCAAACAGGAGGGCAGGCATCTCGTTTTGGTTAACACTAGATAAACACTTCTCCTTCAATAGAAGCAGCAGGCATTCCAGCTAGCTTTTTTAGAGGGGAAGAAATCTAGTTCAGTACATTTGATAAGAAATTAAAGGTAAGGAATGCATATGAGTCTGGAAACTATTTCAGGGAGGATCTACTGTTATTATAGGGCCTCCAAGATAATCAGTTAGGATGAAGTTCACGACCACTCTGGATGGATGCAGCCCTTCTCAGATCTGTTTGGTGAAAGGCAGTGGGGGAGAAGGCTCCTTCTCGAACCCACCACCTGCCAAAGGGCTCTTCCTAAGGCCGGTTCGTTGTGGGAGATGATGGATGCCTGTGTGTGGTTCCTTTGACACTGTTCAGCACATCTGCCATGGACAAATGGGCCATACCAAAGATGGCTGGTTAGGGCCAAAGGAATAACCCAAGTGTAGTATATGCTGGGTTGTGAGATATTCTTCTCTGCTGAATGGTGTTTGGCACCCCCATGTGAACACTGGATGGCCCCTTCTCTTTTAAAACAGGATTATGAGGACTTCAAACCATGGATCAACTACTAAGTCTCCTGCTAGCTTTGCAAACCAACATTTGTTTACGTGAGTTTGGCTGTAACTGGCCCAGTTTCAAACAGTCTGTGCCTTGTGTGCGTCCCCATCTTCTCCTCCAATTCTCTGAAAATGTATTTATTCCTGGAGAGTGTTTTGGAGAGCTGTGAGGGTACAGACCACTCTGTAAGTTAATTTTTCTCTCCTGTGTGCTCTGCCTATGAATTAATTCCTCCTCTTCTTGGTGGCCTGTCTCCCTTAGCTTCTTTCCGGTCACCATCCACTTCACACTGAAGAAAGCTCCTGGAATTTGATAGGAGTTGGAGAGAAATTCCAAGTCCTCTTTATCTTTGGAGCTCTCTTCCTCACAACACGGTTCCTGGACCACCTGCTGCACAATCAGCTACTATAATTATTAAAAATGCAAGCTGGGCTAAGTAGCTCATGCCTGTAATCCTAGCATTTTGGGAGGCCGAGGTGGGAGGATTGCTTGAGCCCAGAAGTTTAAGACCAGCCTGAGCAACGTAGCGAGACCCCATCTCTACAAAGCATTAAAAATCAACTGGGCATGGTGATGTGCACCTGTGGTCCCAGCTACTTGAGAGGCTGAGGCAGAGGATCGCTTGAGCCCAGGCATTGGAGGCTGCATTCAGCTATGATG
>NW_012147841.1:3187258-3193042 GCF_000956105.1 Propithecus coquereli
CCCCCCATACCTTTGTAGCTAAGAATCAATTCTACTGAATCTACTTTAGAGTAGCTTCTTTTTATAGTGTCTTCTATAATTGCATGTGTCCACTGCTGCAGCTGCTCCTTAATAACAGTGCTTGGCTTCAGCCATGTGAAAATGACTCCTTTCTCCTCCCTAGAGACCTTTAAATAAAGATCTGTATATCTTTGGGGCGCGAATGGGAGATGAACATGTGGGGAACCATTCTTTTCCCTTTTTTTTTTTTAATTTACTGCCTCTATTTGAGGTAGGGATATAGGTGGCCAACCTGAATTAATTTGATAGCTTTACAGTGATAAAGGATAAAGGAGGGTTTGGAATTACTTAAATCAGTGGTTTAGAATGGCTTAATACAGCTTAGTAGATGGCAGGATTGTTTTATTCTCAGAGGTCTGTGATGTTCTAATGTATGAGGACTCCACAGTATCCCGAAAGCAGGCAAAAATAATAACGTCCTAAGAGACGAGATTGTAGGCAGTGTTTTAAAAATAAGTGTAGTTACCAGTTTTGGCACAAATTCTTTTTGTTTCCATCCTTCCTTCTTTAATTCCCCAGCCTTAGCACGCAGTCATACACAGAATGTTTATTACCCTAACGTTATAAATGAAAGTAACATCTCTCAAAAGAGTTCAGAAATACTATCAAACAAAAATCCACCAGAACTTCTGGAGGCCACTGGGCGTAGCTTCTTGATAGTTGGAAAAATACCTTCTGCTGCAGGATGCATAGCCACCAAGAGTTTGGCATCACAGGATACCTTAAAGGCCATCAAACTCATCCTCTGTCTTCAGTCCTGGAATCCCACTCCTCCAACCAGGGCAGCCGATCAAAGACAATATTGATGAGGAACAAAGACAATGTTGATGAGGATGACTTGGATATGTGTATTTTTTAATTCCCTTCAGCTTTTCAAGCATAGCTTTTCAATGGCCAAATAGTTTCCCGTGCTTTGTCAGAGTATTCCCAGTGACATCAGAGATTTACTAATTGGGTATCTACACACGGGCAGATGAGGGCAAACAGTTTCTTGGCCACAAAACTACCTTAGGTTAGTGCCATCCCCAAGTCTCTATGGAATATGTCTTTAAATTGAGCATATGTTTTGGCTTAAAAAATTTATTTTTAGGAATTTATCCTACTTTTAGGAGATCAGCAGATGAGGATATAAATTTGTATGCCCAAGGATATCCATTGAACATTAAGCCTGAGTTTAAGAGCATGGACCTCGAGGTCAAATGGCCTGGATTCCAGTCTTGCTTCCTATTGGTTGTACGTGTCATTCACCTTCTCTCCGCATCATCTATAAAAGAGACTGATAATTGTCCCTACCTTATAGGATCTATATTATCATGAGAAATATTTAATATATGAGTTACTATGTGAAAGATGCTTAGCATGCTTTGTTTCTAGTAATAGAAAAGTTGGAACTAGCCTACATATTTATTGATTTATTAAAACAAAATGTATGTTTAAGATACTCCTATATTAAGAGAAAAACTAAGTAGGTTTTATAATAATGTATTAAGTATGAATGCAGTTGTATATCAAAAGATTAACTATATTTCTTTTTTGGTGACAGAACTGTAGACTATATTTTTCCTTCTCTTATCACTGCTATTCTCTAAATTGTCTATGAAGGAAATGTAGAGTGTAATGAAAGTTGTCTTTTTAACCCCTGTAGGATAATAGTAACAGCTAATAACATTTATTGAGAGCTTACGATGGGTCAGGTGATTTTCTAATTGTTTGTTTTCTTTCTTTCTGTTTGTCTTTTTATCTTTCTTTCTTTCTCTCTCTACATATATATACACACACACACACATACACACACGCATATGTATGTATGTGTATTTATGCACACACACACACTCATTGCTTACAATAACCTTATGAGGCATGTGCTATGATTATCATCTTCATTTAACTTACTGAGAAACTGAGGCCCTGAGAAATGAAGCACCTTGCCTAAATTTCTCCATTTATTTAACAGGAAGCAGTAGAGGTAGGATTTGAATCCAGGCCATCTGACTCAGGTTCTGTTTTTTAGGTTAAGTTAGTAACCCAATAGAACATTGAACTACAGCACCTACAACAATACCTTAGTTGCATACACTGTTGAAAGGAAATGAATAAAGGGTGTCTCTCCTTCTTTATATCTTTGTTGCCAACTAATTGATAAATGGGGGTGGGGGTTCAGGTCTCCAGTCTTTGTCATAGTTATTTTGCTTAGTAAATGAGGAGAATATATCAGATAATGTGTTAAAATTAGCTTCCCTGTGTATCCCTTAAAAAGACTGTTATTTTATACTGTATTAACTAAATTGGAAATAGTTTGTAGTTTTTAAAATCATGAACTGAAATAGTTGTGAAGTAGCACGTGCATTTTTCACTATCATATTATTCAAATAGTCCTGAATATAGCTGCAGGGTCCCCTGGATATGTCTTCTACTCTCTTTGAGATATGCAGAAGATAAGATAGAAAATAGTTTCAGTACTGGAACAAAGTGACCTTAGGCCCTACAAATATGTTTAATCAATTTATTGAGTTCCAGTAGCAATAAAATATAGAACAAAGTTGCCCTTTTAGTTTGGAGAACATAATTACCACAGATCAAAAGCATCATGAGATAACAATGGATTTTCAGCAAGTATCTGTTCCTGTTCTAGAATTTCTGGTTTTATGCAGGTAGTTAAATTATAATTGATTGGTTTTTGTGTGTCTTTTAAGGAGTGAAAACTGTGTGTTTCAGAGTAATAATTTCACATTAAAAAATAATACCTTAAACCTAGTGGCTGCAACCACAGGATCTATTTGTGAAAATTGCCCACCTTTACATTTAGTGACCAACTTGATAATATACTAGCAGACAAGGCTGGTTGAATTAGGCTGTCAGGAACAGCATGGTCCTGGATTGCACTACCAGTCATGAATCCTTGAGATTGTAAAATACTACTATTTAGCTGGTGCATTACTCAGAGGCAACTAATGAAGTTTAGGGAGCTTCTGGGAGCTCATTACATCATTAAACAAAATCTCTGCAATGCAGAAGGAATAGCTGGTCTCAGTCCTGATAAATTGCCATCCTAATCTTCCCAGAATTCTGCTGGGAGCTGGGAGTCACTGCTGTCATCTGGCTAATGGGTCATTCTTGATCTCTTTCCGAGAAGAGGCTGGACTTCCTAAGAGGTCCTGGAAGCCAGGGAAGGGATTTTTCTCATTCTGCCTTGGCGTTGCCAACCTTCCCCTGTGGCAAAACTAATAAAACCCATGAGAAAGAGGAATCTGTTCACCAGTGGGCCAAAGTCTGGCTGTATCTTGTACCTATGGTTCATCTTGGTCTGTCAGGGGGATGGTAATGTATAGTTAGTTTATTCAGGAACCTCTCCTGTTCCCCGGCTTCTTCCCATTGCCTGAGGACAAAGCATGGCACGGGAGAAGTCGCATGAGGATTTGGTCCTGAGCAGGATTCATCACCTACAAGTCTTGGGCAAAACAGTTTCAGTTTCCTCAATAGCAGAATAGTGAGATGAATGTCTGTTTTTACAAAGTTGTCAAAATTAAATGACATAGAGAATAGAAAGCATCTCATCCAGGGCCTGGGACCTAGTAGGCATTCAATAAATAGTTGTTATCATGATACTTATTGTTCATTGTTTGTTAGAAACTCAAGGATTTAGATTATTCATATTTTCCTCAGCTCAGAAATGTTAGTTGGCTCTGGGTTATAGACCAGAAGAGTCACAAATTATGTTAAAGGAGTTGAGTAACAAGGTCAAATGAAGTTGTATACCTAGATTTATTTTGTAGAAGTTCACTGAAATCTCATCTTTTAAAAAAAATTCCTCTTTTCCTCCTTTCTATTGTTCTATTTTGCCTCTTCTACCTCCCCTCACTTCCCCAGGCAATCTATGGGAATATTTCCATTGTTACTAGTTCAGAATTATGCATTTTTGTTAAAATGAATTTATATGAATTATTCTACCACACAGCATATTTCTATTATAATTAAACACCCAACTCTAGTCCGTACTCATAATGTGATCTTCGTGAACTAACAAACAACCTCAGCCCCAGCCCCATGCCAAAGCTAAAATTCCAAATTTCAGTATAATTTACAGGTTCCATCACTGTCATTATGTTTGGAAATGTTAAATTCCTGCTTTTTGGCTAAGGCTCTGTTCTTTATAGAAAAACTGAAGCTGCAGTCAGAAAAAGTCAGTAATCAGACAGACTGCCTCTAACTCGGGACTGTCTCTGGACTTAACGTGCCAAATTCAAGTATGTCTACCCTGACTACAAAAGCCGAAGGATAAACTCTCTTTGGAAAAACTACATTTGGACTGCTAAGTGTGCTATTCCATTTGCTTGAAGTTTGGGCTGGCACACAGGAGAGCTGTGTGTTTCTCGCCCCACTCGGTTACTGTTGGTCATCTGCTAGAAGACCGGCCTTTTTATAAAACCAGCCTTTCTGTGCTTCTAAGCCATATTTATGAAATGATATCCTTGTGCTGTGCCTTCTCCTGTCTGCTTTGAGGAAAACACGGAAAGCCTGGAAGCTCTGGAATCTTGGCACTTGCTGGAGCTAGCGTGTGCAAACACAGAGAGCCAGGGACCTGCAAGGCAGAGCACCGGCCAGCATGTTCTCAGGTTTCCTTTCCTTCACGCTTCTCTCTCCCCTGTTGTTTTTCAGGTAGTGAAGCGGATTTTAGCTCCTCGAGCAGCACGGGCAGCATTTCCGCTCCTGAGGTCCATATGTCTACTGCGGGAAACAAGCGGTCTTCTTTCTCACGCAAGTAGGCACTGTCTCCTGCTCTGTCATTAAGACTCTTTACACAGGTGACTTACCTGTACCTTATGTATCCATAAAACCACCGGATTACTGTGCCTTCATATTTTATTATTATTCAGTGAGGCTTTTTTGTTGATTTAAAGTTGGTACTTTTCCCCACCTTACCTGCTGTGGTCACGGGGCTCGCCTGTGTGTGTCCGCCCATGGCTGTCTCTCGTCCAGCCTTTGGCTGTGTCTGCTCCACCTCCTCTCCCTTCTCTCTTTCCCTTACTCACCTGTGTACTCTCGGGGTATTAAGCCCTTCCCACCCGCCTCCCCTTCATGAATCTATTGTCTCTTGGCTGTGAAGCCTCTGACTTTACCCTTTCTTTTCTCTGGTTGGGCTTCCATTATTTGTCTTTGTGAAGGAAGCAGTTACCCCCTAACCACTCCCAACATGTACCTGGTAAAGGAGTGAAGAAAGTGTAAAGTTCACAGGCGTGGGCGGCCACCACTGGGAGAGGCCATAGAGCACACTGCTTGCTACATGCGTGGGCTCTGACTCCCAGCTGCCTTGCTTCCAATGCCAGCGCCATCCTCTGCAGGCTGTATGGCTCTGAGTAAGTTGTTTAACTTCTCTATGCCTCAGTTTCCTCATCTGTACAATAGAGCGGTCCACCTCATAAAGTCTGGGTCAGTGCTTGGAGCACAGTAAGCATCAACAAATGTTCACCATTGATGCTATTTAAATTGAAGGAGAGAAGGGCTGTGGGAAAATGGGAGCCGCCGTTCACATTTAATGGGAAGGCTTGTAAGCCCCAGGATTCTCTGCTTGCCACTACTGGCTTTATTTATTCATTCAGCAAGTATTTATTGAGCAGCTGCTGTTAGGAAACAAAACTCCGTGAAAATTATATTCATTCTAATAGGGCAAGAAAGACAATAAATAGATAAATAATACAATTATTTTAACAAACATGCGGGGAAAGG
>NW_012147841.1:3193942-3212021 GCF_000956105.1 Propithecus coquereli
GCAAATCAGTTATATGCTTATCCTAGAATGTATTGTAGCCAAGCAATAATAGACTTCAAAGGTTTAACAAAAATTAATAGATGGAAAAATTGAAATTGGGAATGTGCTATCTATTATCCCCACTTTTTTTTTTTTAAATCTATGCCAAACTCTGCAGTAGCTTGAGATCCTTTTAATTGGCTGGTTCCTCCTGTGGTAAATGACCTTTCTCCTGGGAGAATTAGCTCCTGGGAGGAAGGCTGGGTGGGAGACATGAGGAATAGGTAGCATTGGTGAGAATGTTTTGACAGGTGATTTTATAAACAAAACTTTAAAGACTTACAAATTACCTCATCTAATAGATGGCCACCTCTGCTGATATTTCTAAGGAATTCTCTTTCATAAACTAAAACATAATCTGTTCAGAAGCAGATAGAAGGGATTGGGAGAACAACAACAACAAAAACCTTAGGCTTTAGAGTCAGACTGGGCTTGAGGTCAATTTGTTATGTTTATGACCCCAAGCCTCAATTTCCTCTTTTGGAAAATGGGGTAATAATAGCATCTGCCTCACTGAGTTAAATGAGCTGATGATATGTGTGAGTGCCTGACATGGTGCCCGGAATTTAGTAAAAGGGTCCATAAATGGTTGTTTTTTGTCAGTGGTGGTAAAAGTAATGCTCATAGACACAGTGGTGGTGTTGCTGACTGTAACAGCGTTAACTGTGGTGGTGATTATATTTGTCTGCTAGGGCTTCATAACCGAGTACCACAGACTGGATGGCCTAAACAACAGAAATTTGTTTACTCATAATTCTGGAGGCTGGAAGTCCAAGGTCAAGGTGTCTGCAGGGTTGATGTCTTCTGAGGCCTCTCTCCTCTGCTGGTAGATGGCTGTCTTCATATTGTCTTCCCTCTGTTCATGTCTGTGTTCAAATCCTCTCTTATAAGAACATCAGTTAAATTGGACTAGGGGCCACCCTAACTGCTTCATTTTAACTTAGTTTTCTCTTTTGAAAGCCCTGTCTCCAAATACAGTCACATTCTGAGGTACCAGGTGTTAGGGCTTCAGTGTATGAGTTTGGGGTGGGGACATAATTCAGCACTAACAATGATCACGGTGATGATGGTGGTGACAGTAATAGTAAAGTGCCCTGGCTGGGGTACAGATACTCACCTGGGTCACCCACGGGTTCTCCTTCACTTCCTTCCTCTGACTTTCTGGTTACTGTATTCGGGTCTGCAAAAGGGTGCAGGGTCAGCAGAATTTCCTTTCCTCTTTATGGACTGCATTGTCCTTGTCCACCAGAGCAAGGGATGGGCTGAGGGTGGGCTGAGGAGGTTGGCATCGACAAACATGGAATCCCAGCTTCTTTGAAAATGTTTTTTATCATCATCCGTGAAGAGTTTGTACCTGCATATGTTAGCATTTGAACTAAACTAAATGAAAAGAACAGAACTGATATTTTAAGTGTGTTTATTTTTTAAAAGTTATCTATTACAAAGAGTCCAATAATTTATTTTCTAAACAATGTTCACGAAGCAGCTAGAACAGCCCTAGGGGCATAGAAGGTCCTCAGTGAAGGTTAACTTGGATGAGAACTCCCCAGGTAAACACTAGGGACAGCTCTTCACATTCTCCCCTAACTTGTAGTGGTTAATCCTCCATATTTCTCAGAGTCACATTAAGAATGTTGATCTGGTTGGTGCCAGACTTAGAAGTGAAGCATGGAAAAGAAAATCCAAGCCAGGGTACATGTGCCTTTCAGCTCCTCATGAAGTTCTTCCTACCCTGTGCCACTGAAGTTGGTTTGTCACAAAGCCATCAGCCCATCTGTTCCATATAAAGTGTCCCCTTCTCAGGAAAAGGAAAGAAAGTCCATTTGAATGATTTCAAAAGCGAAGAACTTTTAACTCTAGAATTTGGTGATGTTTTATTTATGTGTGATTTGTTAGGTTGACAGCCAGTTGAAATTATATTTGATTTTAGATAAGTAATTATGGTCTGGAAGCCAGGTATACCCACACGCACTCTCGTATCCCCATTTACACACATATCTCATTGAGAAGTGTCAGTTGGATGCAGCTGTAGTTAAAATTGCAAAGAGGGGATTGTTAAAAAGAAGTACTGTTATATGAAAGGTACCTTGTTCTCTTTTATTTTTTGTAATGCCATCAAGTAATAATCCTGACACAGAACTGTTATCCTATTTTAGTAATTTCAATATTCTCAAGATGCTTCCTTACACTATGGGTGTCAAATCTCTGGAACTAGATTAAGAGTGAAGTTAGAACAAGTTAATCCTGTAATAATAGCCCACAGTTGAGTTACACTTAACAGCTTATGGAATGCACCCACATACATTCTTTGATTTGATTTTTCAGATCAACTCTGTGAGAAAGGCAAGAAAAGTGTGTGTGTGTGTGTATAATCTCCATCCCCACGTGTTAAGTGGCTTCCTTGCCTAAGTTCCTAGTAAGTGGCAGTGCCAGGGACTCAAACCTCATTTGTTTATTCATCAGTCATTTAGGGAGTACCTACCATGTGCCAGAAAGTAGTGGGGATGTAAAGAATAGGCTGTGTTCCTGTCCTCAAGGAAGCCCCAGTCTAGCAGGAAGGACAAGCAAGTATACAGTTGAAATGCCATGGGATAAGTTCCATGGTGAAAGTTTGTACAGAGTTTTAGGGAGCACCAAAGAATGGCACCTCCACTGGCCTAGGGAAAGAAAAGTTCAGAAAAGGCTTTTTAGAGTGGGTTCCCATCGATCTCGAAGTAGGAGGTATCCTGATATTACCCAGGGGCTTAGCAAAGGGAGCAGGAGAATGTTCAAGGCAGAGGAAATTTTAAGTTCAAAAACTGGTGGAAAGCATGGATCCCTCAGGAAACTGTAAGTCGTTTGGAATTCTGGACTACAGGGGGAGGAGGGGAGAGGAGTGGAGGATGGGGTTGTTTGGGATGGTAGGATTGCACCTTGTGAGCCGTGCAAGGAGTCTGGACTTCATTCTGGAGGCAGCTGGGAACCATTGAAGGGCTTTGAGGAAGGCAGTGATATTCAAACTTCACTTTAGAAAGGCAAGGGCAGCCACAGGTCAGCCTCCTGCTGGTGAGGGCGAGGCAAGAGGCAGGGGAACCAGGAGGGGGCTGTTATAACTATTTAACAGTAGTTAAATGATAAATGCTGTGTTAAGTCATTGAGGATCAAAAGGAAAGAAAAGTTAATTGGTCAAAATTATAGACTTGATACATTTATGTGGGTTCTGTTTATCTGTCCTGTTTTCTCCTCCTCCTTTATGGGCAACTCCCATACCCGATCCTCCAAGTGAACCTCCTTAATTTTCTTAACCCAACCTGAACCAAACCCAAATATTTCTAAGCTGAAACAGGTGTACTGGAACAAAAACCACAGTTTCAAAACAGCCTCCAAAATAAATCTAAGCCAAGTCAACATTTCACATTGTGTATGTTCTTAGCACGCAATTGGGTTGAATCCAAAACAAGCTCTGTGGTCAGAAACTATTTGAAAGAACAACAGAGGGAGTGGTTGCTTGTGCTGATGATACAAGGAGAGAAAATACTGGGCAGGTGGGAAGAAGGCTCTTCGTGAGGACAGTGCACTAATAATTGTCGTAATAATAATATATTAGACAGTTTGCACTAATATATTGCCCCTTTCTACTCCGCAAGTTGAATTTCCTTAGTAGTAACTAGCTTTAAGAAGTAAGACATTGGCACTTGGGCATCTCTAGCCCCAAGCATTTTAACATTTTTCATGCTTTGCTCCCAGTCGAGGTCCTCATGGGCGAAGTAATGGAGCTTCATCCTATAAGCCTGGCAGCAGCCCGCCATCCCCGCGGGAAAAGGACCTTCTCTCCATGCTTTGCAGGAATCAGCTGAGCACCGTTAATGCCCACCCCAATTATGCACCTTCTTCCCCAAGTAGCAGCAACTCAGGCTCCTACAAAGGAAGCGACTGCAGCCCAATCATGAGGTGAGTCCTGTTCACCCCCTAATCCATGTGTCTTAGTTTTTCCTACTTGGTAAGCTTTTCTTTAAAAAAGAAAAAAAAAAAAAACATATACAACTCTTGATCGCCTGCCTTATTATGCAACAAGACACTTGTCTTTCCTTTCCCACACTCAGCTAATCTTTCAAGGGCCGGTACAGGAAGGGTACAAGCCACAGTTTCTAACAAGATGCAGAGTCCAGGCAGTTCCTGGGCAGGGAGAGAAAACGGCACAGTTGGCAGTAGGAGGGATCTACTAATACCCCTCCGAATAGGGAAGAATCTTGTCTGTGTTCAATCATGCATGCCAACGCCAAAGGTTTATCGAGTCCCAGGTACTGTGTTTAGCACTGGGAGTAGAGCAGTGAGCAACAGAGAAGGCCCCCGTGCTTACTGCTCAGAGAAGGAACATATTAGCCACCTAATGACAAAAACAAATTAAAATTACCCTGTAAGCACTTGTTGCTTTATGAGTTTGTGAAAGGTGGGGAGGGGCCCAGCTCAGTCTGGAGGGAAGGGGTGGGGGGAGGAGGCCTCCCTGAGGAAGTGAAAGGAAGTGAGATCGGAAGGGCAAGCAAGGAGTTAATAGTATGGGGTGGGTGCAGATCAGAAAGAAGAAATTGCACATCCAAAGGGGCCACGACAGGAGTACTGGAGGGTGCGAACTGGACGCTGGACAACTCAGGAGCCGGCTGCGGCAGTGGCCGGGATTGTGTCTAGAGTCAGGAGGGAGCTGGCAGCCCTCCTCTTTTGGGCTTCTTCCTTCTGGGTGTCCCTGCAGCTCTCTTACAGCAGGGATGCCCAGCTCCTGGCCAGGCCTGAGTGGGGCCACAATTCCAGTGAGGGCTGTTTTGTAGAACACCAAGCACCTCTCTTGCAAAATACACTGGTGAGCATGGAGTAGAGGACAGAACTTGTTCCCTGCAGAAGAAGGAACTTTCCATTTCTACCAAATCAGCACACTCACATCAGGGATGGGTATCAGAACAATTTGATTTCATCTAATAACAATCAGGATCTTTAGACAGTAGCATATTGTGTGGGAGGTTAGGTCATCATGCTCCCTTCCTTCCCTCCCACCTTTCCCACTCTTTGTCCTGCATGTTACTCTGAACTGACAGCTCAGGCCTGTAGACAATTGTGCATTATTTTGTATGAGAATATTCCTAAGCCATAGAAAATCTTCCTTCTCTACCGCCCCAAACCCTTCCACAAACCCTTGCACACCCCTCAGTCTTCCAAGTAATGAACAGTCCTAAGATTGGCAGGTATATTACAGTTTACCTTCTGAAGGGAGGTCACCAACTGTTGGGGTTTAAGACCCCAGCACACAGCTGCCGTTCCTTCTCAAGCTGTTACCCGTGTGTCTTAGTTTAGGTGGTTACAATAAAGTACCATATACTTTGGTCCAAATCTTGAAAGCACCGTAGACTAAGCACTGTAGACTTAAGTCCAAGATCAGGGTGCCCGCATGGTCTGGTTCTGGGAAAGGCTTTCTTCTGGGATACAGACTGCCAACTTCTTATTGTATCCTCATGAGGTGGAAGGAGAGAGCTGCAAAGCTCTCTAGGGTTCCTCTTACAAGGGCACGAACCCATTTTTGAGGGCTCCACTCTCATGATCTAATCACCTCCCAAAGGCCCCTCCTTCGAAGGAATTAGAATCTTCACATGTGAATTTTGAGAGGAGACAAACATTGAGTCCATAGCATTGTGTATTACTTTTTAAAGAAAAGGAAACAGGATCAAAAGTAACATTTCATTACTTGGATTGTTTCAGGCGTTCAGGAAGGTACATGTCTTGTGGTGAAAATCATGGTGTCAGACCCCCAAATCCAGAGCAGTATTTGACTCCCCTGCAGCAAAAAGAGGTCACAGTGAGACACCTCAAGACCAAGCTGAAGGAGTCCGAGCGCCGACTTCATGAGAGGTGAACCTGCATTCCTTGATCAGTATGGTTTAGGACAGTTTCTTTTTCCATAAAATGAAATGTGAACCCAAACTATAGAAAAATAGAAAAGGAAAAAATGACTTTATTTCAACTTTTGTCAAATTTTTAAAATCAGTCTTTGAAAAAAGAGCCATTTCATAATTCTGTGTGATTTAGCTGTCTTCTAGGTATATACAGCTTTGATGTGAAGAATTGGGTGTGTGCATGACTATTTTTAAATGGCAGAAACACTTGCAGGAACAGTCCTATGTTTCCAGCAGAAGGGGTCACACACAATGGGCCAATTAAGCCCTGTTTATCTCTCTGCAAGAGTGGATATCTGCTTGCATTGTGATTTCTGCAGGCTATTTCTGTGCTGAAGGGAGGGGTTCGTTATTCTTGGCCAAGTGTTAAGGTTGAAAAAAACAAACAAACAAAAAAGCCCACATTTAAGAGATCTTATCTCAGAGAGAGAAGACCTTTGGCAACTTGGGGGCAGGCCAGTTTTTCTGCTTGATGGTTTTCCCCTGGAACATTTAGGGACAGCCTAGAAGAGCTCTCTCTGATCCCCATAGCTGTGTGCTCAGGGTGAGGTGGCATTTGCATTCTGTGGGAGCCTGAGGTCTGATTCAGCACATGGCTACCTAATCAGCCCAAACCTCCACTGCTGCTTCTTGGATATGGAGAAGATCCACTGACTTAGGTTGATAAAACCGTGGGCAGTTTGGGGTGCAGGCTATAAGGAGGGACATTTTCCATCTTCTAATTTGATTTGGTTCCTCATCTACCTGAAGTAGACATAAGACCCAAACTCACCTCTAAGATGAGTCAGACTCTACTTTCTGGAATGTTTGGTTTATGATTTGAAGAATCCATGGGAGGATTTGAGCATTCAAGGCAAGGAGGAATGGGAAAGTAACAAAACTTGAAAAAATATCCAAGCCCAAACTTAAAGAATCAATACTAACATCTCTTTATATATATGAGGATCCTGACTGCCTGGTCTTCATATCCTCTGGGAATATAAGGACATATATTTACATTGACTGTGAAGAAATTATATGTAAGAACAAGTTTCTTAACAAAGATGTTGAAATAGGTTCCTGTGAAGGATCTGAAAAATAGGATAGATTCTCCTCAGTGTAGGATGAATTCAATATCATCCTACCTGAAAGGAAATAGAATAAGCAACTTTTCACGAAGTCCTTGAAATAAGTAGCATTATATAATATAATACGATTATATTATATATGTATTATATAAAAATAATGTTTAATTATCAATGGAATAAAATCAGAACAGTTTTGCAAGGTTAAAACTTTTCAGTCCACATTCTGTCTTTAACAGGTAATTAAAAGTAAACTGGCCTTTTTTCCCACAAACTGTAGACATTTATGAACAAGTAGGCTATGGAGATAAAAGCAACTCTAAAATATGTCTAAAATAAAAGTAAAATATCTCTAAAAGATAAAAGAGACTCTAAAGTGTTTTTAATAATAAAATTTCAAATATTATGTATTTGAGTAGAAGATAAACGTATAATGTACTTAGTGCAATGCCTGACTCATACTGAGTACTCAGAAAAGGAAATGATGGTAGCTATTATGATTCAGAATCTGATTATTATTACTGCTTTAGCCATTTTACAATTATAGGGGGGAAGTTCATGGCTAATGCATGCCAAAGAAAAAATTTTGAAAACTGATTTAGCATCTATTCTTCAAGTGGAAAAGTATGACCTCTTTCTTGGCTGTGTGTCAGAATTGCTTGCTGCCTGGTTCAAAGTTGACATTTGTTTTCAAACATACTTGTCTTGGCATAGGGAAACTGAAATTGTGGAGCTTAAGTCCCAGCTGGCCCGTATGCGAGAAGACTGGATTGAGGAAGAATGCCACCGGGTGGAGGCCCAGTTGGCACTCAAGGAAGCCAGGAAAGAGATTAAACAGCTCAAACAGGTCATTGAAACCATGAGGAGCAGCTTGGCTGATAAAGATAAAGGCATTCAGAAATACTTTGTGGACATAAACATCCAAAACAAGAAGTTGGAGTCTCTACTTCAGAGCATGGAGATGGCGCACAGTGGCTCTCTGAGGGATGAACTGTGCCTGGACTTTCCATGTAATTCCCCAGAGAAAAGCTTAACCCCGAACCCCCCTCTCGGAAAGATAGCAGATGGCTTATCTCTGGAAGAGCAGGTCACCGGGGAAGGGGCTGAGAGCGAGCTGCTGGTGGCAGATAGCACGGCCGACTGCGTAGATCTGTTTGATGACATGGTGACAGCCACCACCACAGAATCTGGTGACCTGGAGCTTGTTCATTCCACCCCAGGGGCTGAAGTCCTTGAGCTGCTCCCCGCGGTGGGTCTGGAGGCCGGCAGCGTGGCGGTGGAGCGAGCTGTGCAGACCGACGTGGTGCCCTACAGCCCAGCCATCTCGGAGCTCATTCAGAACATGCTGCAGCTCCGGGACCTCTATCCCTCGAGCTCGGCATCCCCTGATGAGTCTGCGCCTGACTCCACTGAGAGCTTCCCAGAGTCCCTCTCTGCCTTAGTGGTTGATTTGACGCCGAGAAATCCAAACTCAGCCATCCTTTTGTCTCCCGTGGAGACCCCATACACCACGGTGGAGGTGGAAGCCCATGCAAACAGCCTCATGAGAGAGCTGGATTTTGCAGCCTACACAGAGGAAAGGTTGGATGGTATCATCCCGCTCTCTCGTGGGGGCGTCGTGAAGCAGTACTGGAGCCGCAGTTTCCTGGTGGATCTCCTGGCTGTGGCTGCCCCCGTGGTCCCCACCGTTCTGTGGGCATTCAGTACTCAGAGAGGGGGAACAGATCCTGTCTATAATATTGGAGCCTTGCTCCGGGGCTGCTGTGTGGTTGCCCTGCATTCACTCCGCCGCACCGCCTTCCACATCAAAACTTAGAAGTTGTTGTGACCGTGTGCCAATTTGTCCCGTGTGGGTTGTGCCAGGTAGGAGGTCGATCTATGGCAGTCTCTCTTCTGTCGTTTTGCTCCTCGGTATTTGATTTGCACTATATTTCGTCGAAGCCTGTTCACTGTTTAAAACTGGAGGTATCTTCAAAGGCATGGAGACCCAGTTCCAGTAAATGTCCCACCAGTATGGCATAGAAAGCATGCTCATGACCCTGCCGTGTCGTCTGAGGTACCCGTTCTTATCCTAGTGGTTCAGGAAGAGAAAATGCAAAGTTTGCACTTTCAAGACAGCTTCTCTAAGGCTGGCATGTTATCTCCTTGCTTTGCTTTGTGCCGTTTTAAAATGTGTGATTGTTCCAGCATTCCAGTGGTCTTGTGCATAGCAGGGGACTGTAACCAAAAATAAAAATGTATTCGTGTAATTGATTTGAAGAAGTCTTGAATAGCTCTTTAGTGTCTTACTTGGGGTGATAAGGTTTGAGTGTTTGGAATTTTTTACTAAATGTAGCTCCAGAGTCTTAAATGGCTTGTTTGTTCTTAAACCTGTTAATTGATGAAACTGTATGTAAGTTTACATTGTACTAACTTATTTTTTGCTTATTATATATAGTGTTTTATTGGAAAATGTTTGTAACCACACACTTCAGCATGATGAAAATAAAGATTAGTGTTTCCATCAAATAAATGTTTTATCCTCCTATAAAGATAATGTCTGAGTTTTCTTCTTTATGTAAGAAAGATTAAATGAATAGCAGATCTTCCATATTTATTAATAAGGGTCTGTAAAAATGGAATTAAGAAATGAGAAAGAGGGAAAAATAATTATTAAGGAAAGATGAGGATTTCTACCCTGATATAAAAAGCATAATTTCTAAATAAATGGCTTTATTTGTTTACTTTTAAATTACTGATACACTTGTTTGTCCATGTATTTATTCAGTAAGCATGTATAGAATTTTTCTAGGGAAGTTGGGCTAATTTTTAAGCATGCTAGTCGTACAGGAGAGGGAGAAATTGGTAGTGCCATATGCCTTCCTTCCCTTGGAATGATAGGGTGAGGGTGGGTGGCTGGGAAGGGATAAGATGATATTTGATCTATATTCATTCATTCCTTACACCAACCTTATGAGGTAGGTATTCCATTTTACAGATAAGGGAGCTAAACCTCAAAGAGGAAAATTGCTCAGGATCTCCAGGTTCATCTCCACAAGCTAGGATTTCAAGCGTCTGCAAAGCAAGTGCCTTTTCTACTCTACCACAGAAAGGGAAGAGACCTGGAGAGTATCCTAAGTTCTCACTCAGAAACTCTTCTTCCATAGCACTTTTTTATTTACTAAGTCTTGGTTATTACCCATCTTCCCTGCTGAAATAGCTCTGAGGGCTATTTTTATGGTTTTCTGTTTTGCTCACAGATGTATGTCAAGAACTTAAACAGTACCTGACACATAGTAGGAGGTCTAAAAACAGTGGTTGAATGAATAGCTTATTGGGTACTCACATGCTAGCTAGGCACGTTACTGGATGGATCAGTGAAGAAAACAGACAAGGTTTCTGCCCTCAAGGAGCTTACATTCTGTGTCTGTGAAAGACACAGAACATGCCAACACATAAACAAGATAGTTTTAGATAGTGGTAAGTGCTTTGAAGGAAATAAACAAGGTGTTTTGACCAAGAGTAATGGGGTAAAGGTAAGGAAACACATCCCTGAAGAAATAACATTGGTGCCAATGGATGAAAAACAGTCAATCGTGAAGATGCGGGGTAAAATGTTACAAAAAGAACAACTGCCGAGGCCCTGAGGCAGAAGAGGGCTCAGCATGTGATACAGGAGCATGAAAGATGCCAGTGTGGCCAGAGCAGAGTGAGGGGCAGGGGGAAGACCGCAGAAGTGGACAAGAAGCTGGTTCATATGGGGCCGTGTAAACCAGCAGTCCCCAACCTTTTTGGCACCAGGGACCAGTTTCACAGAAGACAATTTTTCCACAGACTGGGAGGGAGGGCAGGGATGGTGTCAGGATGATTCAATTGCATTATATTTATTGCGTACTTTATTGCTATTATTACATTATAATATATGATGAAATAATAATCATACAACTCACTATAATGCAGAATCTAATGCCACCACTGATCTGACAGGAGGTGACACTCAGGCAGTGATGTGAGTGATAGGGAGCGGCTGTAAATGCAGATGAAGCTTCGCTCACTCACCCGCCGCTCACCTCCTGCTGTTCCATGAGCCAGTACCAGTCCACGGCCTTGGGGTTGGAGACCACAGGGGAAAGCCATAGTAGGGGCTTGAATTTATTCCCAGTGTAATGAGAAAATATCAATGAACTTTATGACTTTAAACAGATATAATCTGTTTTTCTCTCTGTTTCTAACTCTATGGCTGCTAGGTGCAGAGTGCACTGTGTGTGGGCAGGAATGGAAACCGGGACACCATTTAGGGCTCTCTTGTAATCATCCAGATGAGAGATTATGACAATTTAGAGATGGAAGTAGATACAGAGGTTAAGTTGAATAACTAAAGGTATAGCTTGAAGATAGAACTGATGTGATTTCTTATGGATTAAATGTCGGGCAGGATGTAAGGAAAAGAGAAAAATTAAGGACAACTTCGGTGTTTGACTTGAGCAACTGAATCAGTGGTGCTGACATTTGCTGAGAAGGGAAAGAGTTTGAGAGAAACAAGTTTGGGAAAATAAAATTGAGATGTCTATTAAAATATCTATGTGGAGATGTCAAGAGTAACTACATATATGAATGTGAAATCAAGGGAGCTGTCAGGGCTAGAGTTACAAAATTGGGGTTCCCTGGCATTCGCATAGTATTTAAAACCATGGGAACAGGTGAGATCGTCCACAAAGAGAGTAAAGAAGAAAGTCCAGAAACTAAATCCTGTGGTACTGCCCCATTTGGAGAGGTGGAGGATGAAGAACCAGCAAAACAGCTGGAGAAGAGGCAGCCCCAAATGTAGGAGGAAAACTAGGTGAATGTAGCATTATGAAAAGCAAGAGAGGAGAGTGATTCAAGAAGAGTGGAGCCGTCAACTGTGTTGAAATCATACAAAAAAACTGAGTAACATGAAAATGGTTACATATCCATTGGCTTTGACAACAAGTTCTTAATGACATTGTCAAGATTATTTTCTTTGGAGAAATGAGGATGGAAACCAGGCTGAAGCCAGGTTGAAAAGTGAATGGAAGAGAGTAGAAATAAATGTGGGCAGCTAATTTGTTTTCTTAAGTTTTACTGTGAAAGAGAGTAGGGAAGTGGTTGGTAGTTACACAGAGATGTGAGGTCAAGGGTTTGTTTTATTTTTCAATATTGAGAGGAGATAGAACACATTTGCTTTTGTGATTGAGCCAGTGAAAAGAAATAAATCGATGACAGGAAAGAAAGGGTTAATTGAAGAAGGGCAGCCCTTGAGAAGCTGCAAGGGAGAGAGAGGATCTAGGGCACAAGGATACATGTATAGAGAGAGGTGGTTTGTCTCCGATAGGACATTTCTATGGGAATACACATGTGCCTTGGACGCACACATTTGTACTTAACACACATACTGCAGCTCTGCTCAGCACTAGAGGGATTTGGCTAAGATGGAAAAGGAACTATTTCTGGAGGTGAGTAATGGGAAATGTCCCAAAATAATAGGCCGTGCTGACTCAAGTCCCTTCCTGTAGTGCAGCCCAGACCAATACCTGGATACTGGTATCTTCCTTAAAGCCCCTCCTTGTGTTTATTTTTAGTCGTTGCTAAAAGCATTTTTACTTTAAGAAAATTATAAGCCTGTTTTTGGTATCTGGTTGTTGCTACAGAAACAAATATAACCATGCAGCTCAGCATTGTTCTTCATCAATTCAAGAGGAACAGAAATGATTGGCTCTGGTTAGAATGAATTCTCCACAAACCACAAATATTTATGTTGATTATCAAATTGGAGGCAGCTGATCACCAATTGCAAACTGCTTCATTGTCTTAATGTTGTGTATCCTTTACATACACCAAAAGATTCAAACAAAGTAACTCATTTAAGACACTGGACACTGCATATCCTATCTACACTGGAATAAATTTGCATAAAAGTTAACAGCAACAACAAAAAAAATGAGATCCTGGAGCAGTTATTCTTTTTCTTCTCCTCCTTTTTCTCCTCTCCCTCCTCCTTCTTCAGGGTTTCAGCATGGACAGTCTATGGAAAATTACTGCTTTTATTCAGTACAAAGTCTCTTACAAATGAGTCCCTTGGAGTAAATAAAAGATGGAACACGCTTGCCTTTCGGAAGCCCAAGGCGTTGGCTGGTTTTGTGGACAGGATGATCTGATCCCATAGAAAGAATTGCCTCAAAGTTACTTTCAGTAATTTGGGGGCCTACGATATACAAACAGGCAGGAAAATGGAAAAAAAAGAACAATTCCACTCTATTGCACAAATTGCTGTTCCATCAAAGCAAATGTTAAACATTTCCTACAGTTATGTGTGCAAACATTCCAACTTATAAAAGAAGATTTTTCCCAAAGGGATATGTTGACCTTTCCAAGTTGAGCTGTTCAGAAAAGGGGAAAAAAATGCAATGCACTCGGATGCCAAGCGTTTCTGACATTTGTGGCAGAAGAAAAAGGAAGTCTGTGATTTGCATTTATCATTGGCCCTAAGTAGTCGGTCATTGGGTCTGACATGTTTTTCTCTTGAGGGTTTTTCATGTTAAAAGGTTTAGGGCAGTTTCACACTTCCATTTGAGGTCAGTGAGCACTTTTATAAAATTTTATTATTCCCAATTTTGCCAAGTATAATGTGCAAAATGAGGCAGTAATCTAGGAAATTAAAACTGTTTATTGCACTCAAATCTTGAAAGAATATCACAGACTCAAAATTGTCCTGAACAAAAATAAAAGTCTAAATAGAATAAAAAAGGTTTATATCAGGTAATTATTTTTAAACCACTAGAAGGCGTGCTCTGCTGTGACCACTGATTTTCTCACAATCATAATGATCTTTAAAACTAATGGTTATAACAATAATTCCAAAGAATTTTAAAATTCAAAAAGGTTTAAGTGCTACTCAGAATAGTTTTATTAAAAGATTGGAATATTTTAGTAGCATTCAAGTTTGTTAAAAGGTATACCTCTTTAAAAAGTATTTTAAACATTAAAAAAAAACAAAACCCAATATATAAAACACATACAAGTCAAGTTTTTGAAACAAGAGACACCAGGCCCTGCCATTGCCCCCGATGCCCCTGTGGTGGTCCTGGTATCAACTCTGAGAACAGCTTGCAAATAATTTCATTATATATCAGATTCTTTGAAAATTGCCAGTTCATGTAGGATCTCATGTACAAAAACTATCAATTAACTGGAATAGTACTCTGGTTAATGCTGAACATTCGGTTCTCTATTGCCCTAACCAAATGAATACTTAATGGAATTGTTTTCTAACCTTTCTCACAAAATTTTGTTTGCTCTGTTGGTTAACTGTGAGGAGGACTCATTATCTCTCACGTGGAGTAAAGAAGCCATGCAAGCATCTGGGACTCTGGTGATATAAAGCAACAATGTAAAACCAACAGTCTGGACTCTTGCTGTGAATATTAAAGGTAGGCATCATAGCTTTTCTAATTTGATGGTGTAGTAAGAAACCTCCCTCCTCTTCCTTCAATGAAAATGCTCACAGTGTTTGAAATGGTTTACCATTCTCCCTTTCTACAGTAAACAGTAGGTGCTGGCATTTTAAACTGACCTTTAATTCTTCTGAACCAGCACATTATTTCTAGCTTGTTGGCTGTATAGAGAAAATGAAAAATGAGAAGTCTTAATAATTTTCACATCTCGCACTGAAAGCAGTACATGGAAAAGTTAAAAATGATCACCCACGTACCACCTAACCCCATAAGGGCTCTTTCTAATCAAGACAGATTAGGCAATTATGAGGTTCAGATGCACTGCAGAACCTCATGAAGTAATAAAAGCACTTGTGTTTTCCTGTGCTTTAAACTTAAATATGCCAAGTAAAATATATCTATATCCTTATGCACATCTTCACTTAGCACTGTAATAAAACGCTGAGTTTATTTCAGAGGCCAATATATCTAATGATGCTGTTACTTTTCTCTGTAAAAGAGAGAAGTACTACTTTTATTCAGGACTAATCAACAGGTTTGGAAATGACATTGCTGCATAAGGATTCAAATTGTTTTGAGCATTTTACCACGTGAAACTAATTATAGGCAGTAGTTAATATCTTATAATCAGCCAAAATTGGCCTAAGAATGTGTCAGCATACTACTGACTCAGAGTATGTTCCCGTGAATTTTCTATGCAAGGAGATGAGCTTTTTTTCTGTGCCATTCACTCTCAACCTAATCCTAAAGACATACATTGATAACTAGACAAAGTTAGGGACAGTTTATAGCAGGATAGTCTCCAGGTGTAATATTTATGCATGAAACCTGTGGTCTTGACCTCATTAGCATTATGACCCAACCAAGTGAGTTAATTGGCCTATTTTTACAAGTGTGTGACTATAAATGACACTTCATTTTGCCTTGATTATAACATCTAGCTCAAATAAACTGCAAATGCCTAATTATATGGCATTGGCATTCAATTACAGTTGTCATTTATATGAAGACACAAACCAGACTAGTTTTCTTCATATTTATTAAATAAGTTCTTAGAACACACAAATGGGTATTATCTACTATAATTTGAAACACCATTTTCATTAAGAACTAGAGAGGAATTTGTAAAGGCTTTTTGGCAATAGTTTTCCTCAAGAAAGGGCTTAGAAATCATAGTCCACATAGAACATTAACTAACCATGAATACAACCTGCTCTCAAAGCTTGCTAATTTCCTTTCTATTAATCAAACACATGATTGACTTTCTAAGCTTTGGTTTCCTTATATGTGAAATGGGGATGATATCTACCTCACAGAATTGTTAGGAGTCATTGATATAATTAGTCAAAGACTCAGTGCTGAGCACATAATAAATGTTGATTCTTTTTCTTAATAATTTACAGTTCAATTTAAAGATGTATAAAATGTTGCAAGCTCAGGCAATTTCTCCCACTCTTTGCAGGGAAGGGGCTGGCAATATCACCACATGGCGAGATGTGGGAAGTGTATAGGGCCTCATAACAACTGTCATTTGTTGAGTGCTTATACTGAACAAACACTTAAGAGCCTCAATTAATCCTTACAACCATCTCCATCTAAAAGACATGCAAATTCAGGAAATTCATTTATTGCTGCACTGTATCTGTAGCAGCTCTGCGAACTCTGAGAGCTCTCAAAGTTGGTGTGATCTGATTTATATATAAGGAAACCACCTAAACAAATAAATAGCCATGGAAGTCCCCTGAAAGGGAAAGCTGAGATTGTCTTGATTGGCCACAGACTTTCAGTGAGTGAGTTTCTCTGCAAAAGCTTCTACTGGTGAATTAGCAATGTCAGCAGCAGGTATGCCAGGGTAAAAACAAATAAATCTGTTGCAGGGAGGTAAAGGGGTGGCAAGCAGCATTTCCTGGAACAGTTTTCTCTTTCTAGCCCTAGAAAATTGAAGGCTTCTGGTGACAGCATCTTACTAGCCCTCAAAGCTTACTCTGGTTACTGAGTATCCCCAAAAGCCATAACTAAGGGGCACTGAAGATAAAAAGTAGGAAACAAAGTAAAAAACAAAACAAAAAGGAAACAGTGGAGTACAAAAGGCATTCTTAGCTGTTGCTATAATTTTTTGGCAGCCTTGGTTATGTTAAAGAAAAGTGGAAGAAATTACACAAAGAAAAAAACAGGTCTCTTTGATACTGTATTAGGACAGAGCAACCCAAATTAAAAAAAAAAAAAAGTAAATGGCAAAAACAAGTTTATTAGCTACTCAGATATGCTGTTCAAGAAACTATCGTCTTCTTCAACCCTCCAATGTACCTGAAAGAGAGGGTAGAAGCTCCTTCCCTGGAACAATCTGTAGGACCCAGCCCACTCCCAAGCTCCCAACTGGGGCTTCCGTCAGAGCCACTCAACTTGTAACTTTATTGCTTACACACCTAATGAAAGATTTCCTTTCAACAAGAGGCTAAAAATGTGAAAATTACTGTGTAGATTATCCCAAATCTGAATTACCTAGGATTAAAGAAAATAAGTATGTTAACTATATCTGTCCAAGACTATCCCTTTAGTAAACCCACCATTATCGATAAAATTCAGGCTTTTTGGAACATTGGCTACGGTTTGGTTTACATTATTGTGGTAGCTTGTAGAGTGATGTTGGAAGCTTGACCCAGATACCAGTTGCTACAGCTATCTTCTTCCCAACTACCAATATCCATCTAGGAATAATCATTGCCCTGGCCAGAGATGAATGCATGTCAAAACTGAGGAATTCACATGCAGAATTTTAAATTTTCAGTTCTAAAATGTTGACTCAATTAAATATGTTTCCATAAAGAGCCAAGAGAGAATATCCTTAGCTAAAGCTTAAAAGGAAATGGTTGGAAACCATGAAATGTCTACATAAAAAACATGAAGTATGTTTCATGTCTTTGATTACTTATTATCTCAGAACATGAAATGCACAGTTCAGGTAATGGGTAGAACTTCACTAATTCTACCTAAGCCTGCCCATACTTCTTCTTTACTTCTAATAAGCTTCTAAAACTGACAATTCTTTATTAAAATTAGGAAAACAAAAGCCATAAATTTAGTAGCTAAAGGAAACTATTTGCTAAGATGAAGTATTTATCACATCTATTTAACTTAGTGACTACTTACGGGACAACAATATACCCAATTTAATACAAAAATTTAGTTTATGCCAACAGTGGCAAAAGGATTCCAGAAGTTTTGTCTATTCTTCCCATGAGAAAAATCTGTTTCTTCCTAATTTATCATACAAACCACAAGTTCTAACCAGTTTTTATTTCTAAATAAATAAAAACAAAGAGCCGAACAAAAAAACAAATCCTTACACACATGAAAATCATGACCAAGCAGACTTAAATATTTTTAGCTACTGGAGAAAAGAAGTATAAATAATTTACTCAACGAAGTTATCCTTTATGAACCACAAAAATTTAGAGAAATCATGTAGTATTCCCATAACAGAACCAAAAATAAATACAAAAGGGGAAGAGAATACATTATTAAAAATTTGAGTCCAATTCTATTTAATTGGGAGTTTGTTGGCAGAAACTCTAATAAACGTGATAACTGAAAATGTGGTTTGGGG
>NW_012147841.1:3220996-3222897 GCF_000956105.1 Propithecus coquereli
GACACTGCACTCCAGCCTGGGTGACAAAACGAGATACCATCTCTTAAAAAAAAAATAGGTTACCATTTTCTCCTATATAATAACTCTTTATTTTGACTGCTTAGGAGGAAATATGTGGAAATAGCAAATAGCACTGGAGACATTCTCCATCTACCCTATTTACCTCTTCCCATCTCTGTAAGTGGCATTATAGTTACACTTTATAATGAGCTATGTTACTATTATAATAACACAATTACAGTTAGGTGGCAAACATTGCTAATTCCATGGGTAGGCTGAATTACTTTACCATTATGGATCAAACATGTATCAGTAACGGTTAAAACTGAGAAATATAAAAAAATTAAACATTATGATGCTATGTTATTCAAAAAAAAATCTATGGTGTTATGCTCCCAGATCATGTAACTGCATAGGAGTTATCAAAGTTTGTAATTATATTTATGAATGTGATCATTTATTTACTATTATACCTCCCCCACTAGACTGCATTCTTCTGAAGACAAGACTTTGCCTGTTCTGCTTACCTACTACTGTATTACTAGCACCTAGCACAGGGTCTAGCCTTAGTAAAAACAGTTGTTGATCAATGAATTAAAAACATAAATAAACATGGGTCTCCTGGGAGAGGGGTCTCAGAAGCACCTGTGCAGTTTACACAAATAAATAAAATATATAGATTGACAGACAGATGTGGTGGTTTAAAAATATGTCTACAAATTCTTTGAGACTCTTTTCTTCAAGACGTGGAGGCTTTCATGTGGGCTGGATTTAGTAACTGGTTTCTCATGAATAAAATAATGTGGAGGTGACAGGGTATCGCTTATAAAACCATGTCATAAAAAGGCACTGTAGCATCACCCTTACCCATGAGCATGTACTCTCTCTCTCTCTCTCTCATCACTGATTTTGGGAAAGTCAGCAGTTTGAGGAAATTCAAGCAGCCCCATGGAGAAGTCCATGGCAAGGAACCGAGGCTATAAACGACCAGCATTAATTTGCCAGGCATAAGTGAGCCACTTTTGCAATGAATCCTTCCACCTCAGTCAAGCCTTCAGGTAACTGCAGCCCCAGCCCAGCAACTCGTCTGCAAGCTCATTAGAAACCCTGAGTCAGAATCACCTATTTTAGTCACCTGGATTCCTGATCCACAGTCACTAAATTTGGGGTCGTTACACAGCAATAGATAACTACTATAGTCAATCAATCAAAGCTTACTTAAGCTTAGGTGGGGAGGGGTCTGGACATTTATGTTTTTAAAAAACTCCAAAGCTGATTCTGATACGCTCCCAAGGTTGAGAACCTCAGCTGTCTACTTTCTTCACCACTTTTTCCCTTTAAAAAGTTTCATTTAAGTCAAATCCATTTTAAATCAAATCACACTTTAAACATAAATAAACTCTATGAGGGAAACAATCCATAACTCACTTAAAAATAAGCTACTATTAAGATTAATCTCCAATTTTAGTGGTAATCTCTTTGAAGTTCTTAAATAAGATCTTTTCTCTACCTTGCATGTGTACAACAGGACCTTGATCTTAGTATCTCATGTAATTTACAATCTTATAAAAGGTTAGGATTGGTAAAACTCCAGATTAATTTCTCTCAAAATGCTAAATCTGTTTCAAAGTCACAATAATATATATACTATGTTCAATTAACTTAGAGATTTTTCCTCTTCTTTAAAGAAAACAGAAACAAAACTAAGTCTTTCCCTAGATCCATTAACATACTTACAGATTGATGAATGAAAGGCATATCTTGTGTAGCTGCTAATCTACTAGAGAAACCTGTGCTACCATCTGGGATGCCAAAATTTAATGGTTCTCTCTTCTTAATAATGATCTGAAAGATTAATTGAAATAGTATTATAGGTATATTTTAGATATCACTATATAAAA
>NW_012147841.1:3223113-3225010 GCF_000956105.1 Propithecus coquereli
CTGAGTTTTCATCAGTGATTAAATTCACAAGCTCTCCTTTTAAGATAAATTTTCTCTTTACTCTTAGGCCCAACGTAGCAGTAGTAAGAACTAAGTTTATTGCTCACAAAAACAAAGAAAAAGAACATAACAACCAATAAAAGTGAACTTTAAAACCTCCAGAACAATATTTTCTGTAGAATGGGCAGTTCATGACTTATGTTATCTACCTCACAGGGCTTTTGCAGACATCATTTAAGATATATGTACAAAGGTAGAGTGCTATGTAAGTTATTTTTATTCAGAAGTACAGTGCTGTGCACTATGCTAGACCATGAGGAAATAAAGTTATTATCTTCTGACACAGAAGAATATACAGTGGTGGCACACATTCCATAATAGGATCTATTAAGATTGCAATATGGTGTATATATGTAAAAGATTTCATTTTTCATTAATAAAATTATTATTCTTATGTTCCTATAGTGCTTAAAAGTCTTGGTTTCTGTGAGGTATTAATCATATAAAATAGCATATGCAGTCTGAAATACAAAAAAAGTCCTTATTATCTAAGGATCAATTGAGGAAGAATGAAGAAAAACATAGTTATTTGGCAGAATAGGCTTCCTTGACTTTAAACACAACAGGGAACAAATCTAGTTCTTCTACTCAGGTTGCAATGTAAATATCACTCAAATACCTCAGAACTTCTTCTGCTTGCCAGGCTGCATCTTCTTCTTCTTCCCATGCATTGGTGTTTTCTTGCCAGGTATCTAAGTCACCCAATTCAGACTACAATGAAAAGCAAAATAAAACATTAAAGAGCCATCCTTTCTCCGCACAGCAGTCAAGAAAAGTATCTTTTAAAACATAACTCAGAACTTGTCACTCTCCAGTGGCTTCTCAACTTCCTATATAAAGATTTGGCCCCTGGTTTGCCTATAACTGAGGGGTTTCCTGTGATGCATGACATTCAGTGCTAAACAGTTCTAGCCAAGTCTAGCTGTCTTCAAATATTTTCGGTTTTATGGGAAATTCTTTTATGTTAAATTTTCTTCTTTTGCTGACTATAGTTTGGAACAGACAAGAGTAGAATATTTCTTCTTTCTGTTTTTCTCTCTCTCTTTAGTAAGATGAAGAGGAGATTGATCCCAGACTGAATCAGAAATGCTTGACTGGACTAATCTGTGCTGAGTAGAACTGCAAGAAGCTTAAGTTTAAAAACTAGCACAGTCATCTTCATTTAGCATATGTAATTTATACAAGATTTGTCAGTGGCACTTACTGTCTCAATCCTTGGCAGAAATGACAAATCAGGCGAAATTTATCATTATTGGAATACTTCTTCTATATCATGTTTCCTTTTCCCTGTCCTACTTACTTGGTATCATCAGACTTGTCACTACCTTCCACTATTACCCAGGTAAGACCTCTAAAAGTTCATTTTTTTCTTCCAAGAACCAATGCAAATTGTCATTCCAGGATATTTAGTTAGGTGTGGATTATGTATGTAAAATAACTGGTACCAATCTGTGAAGAGATTTATCGTAGTCTGTGCTGAGTACTTACCCCTAGAAATGAAATGTTTTGAATTTTCTTCCCCTGACCATAAATGTACTACCATCCTCTGTTAATATTCTTAAAATACTTCTGATTATCTGTTTAAGTTTCTCAAAGTAGAATAGCTAAATCAGTGAAAAGGAGCATTTTTAAAGCTACTAAAACAAAGTGCAAATGACAGTCTTGAAATATTGTGCCAACTTATCCTCTTGACAGACAGATGTGGTGGTTTAAAAATATGTCTACAAATTCTTTGAGACTCCTTTCTTCAAGACGTGGAGGCTTTCATGTGGGCTGGATTTAGTAACTGGTTTCTCATGAATAAAATAATGTGGAGGTGACAGGGTATCGCTTATAA
>NW_012147841.1:3225060-3227183 GCF_000956105.1 Propithecus coquereli
AGTATTTCTTTTAATCCTTAGAATATGCCTTGCAAAATAGAAAAAGTGTTATTTTCTATTTTACAAATAGTTAAAATGAGGTACAAAGGCTAAGTGACTTGCCCAAAGTCATAAGATTTAAACACAGGGATAAAGAACCCATAATCTTTTGACGCCTCTTCTTCGGATTATTTCTACTAAAACACTACTTCCATTGAGCCACACCTTTTGGGGGGAATACCATTCAGAAAAGCTTAATATTTAGGATTAACTCTTCTGTTATTACAATAGTTAAAAAGAGGATGAACATGGTTGTGCAGAACACACTCCAAAAAGAAAATGGAAACTTAAGATACGCCTTCCACCTAGAAACTGGAAACTTGATTTCAGGATTAACATTTGACCAGCTCTGCTAAGGGGCAGAGTGGTGAGTATTTCCCAATTACACATTATGAAATACATACCTTCTCCTATCCCCTCTATAACTCCACTAACCCGGAATCACTAAACCACTGTCTTTATTGATTGATTTGTGTGGGGAAATGGAGGTAGGAATGGGTGTTTAAACAGGAGAGAGAAGATGGAACATAAGTTGGTCCTGGATCTGAACAGTTAGGATGTGAGAAAATAATTCAAGAAGTATGCAAGGTTGGGGAGGGAAGCTCTAGGTTACAACTGGGCATGGGACAGGCAACATTAAGTTATATGCAGAAAAATCCAGAGTGGATTAACTATATATGGGACAGCTCAAAGTTGACCACAATGAGTGAAATGTGTAAACAATTTTCAATCTCAATTATAAATGGGAGTAGGCAGAGTTATGAATGACCAAAATTCAAGAAAGTAGAGAAACTTATTTTTGGCAACATTTTGACTTTCACCATCCATCAAGTTTCTAAAGAATAGTTAAAGAAAATCTACTTTTTACTACTCTGTTTACTTTCAAGAAAAACTGACAGTATGCATTAAAAAAGTCACAATACCAGAAGCAAAAAGGGAGAAAGGACAAGAACTATAAAGAGCTGGCTAGGTTATAAACAAATACGATAATCAAGCTTTAATCTGGTTATTAGCTATAATATAAAAATACAGGTTGAGTATCCCAAATCTAAAAATCCGAAATCCAAAGTACTCCAAAATCTGACACTTTTTGAGCACCTACGTGACGTTCCAGTGAGCATTTTGGATTTTCACATTTGGATATTCAACCAGTAAATATAATGCAAATACTATAGTTTAAAAAAATCCAAAATCTGCAACATTTCTGGTCCTCCCAAGTATTTCAGAAAAGTATACTCAACCTGTATCAAAAACTAATGTTCCTGGCACAAGAGACAATTTAGAGATCACTGCAGACAAAAAATATATTTTATCTGTCTAGATTTATGTTCAGAATTATTAAAGTGCTAGAATTTTCTTCCTTAACACTACTAATCACAGTATTGGTAGTATTTTAAGGTGGCAATAGGAAAAAGGCTCAAAGTTAGAATATATGGAATGTGGATACACTTCTAAAATCCTCAGTGTTCACCTGGGGGCAGTAATGATGTATGGAAGCCTCCATTACCCTTTAGCTCTTCTTATGCAATTTGTAGCATAAAGCATGCCTATTACTAATAGTCTAACTTTCCCAAGCTGTCATTATAGTGTAAAACATTAGTTTTTTTTTTTTTTAATTTTTCATTTGCTTTGTTTTGTTTAGGGAAGAAGAGGATAGGATGGAATAGAGGTTTTTGTATAGTCAATGTTAAGTACTTGTAAACTCATGGCATAAACTCTACAGGGCTGTCATTAGGATTACTGGATTCAAAATGAACAGACCCTTCTTTTATCCCTGTGGTTAATGACACTGATAATAATCACTAGAATCCCCAAAATGTTTTGAAATACTCAGACTTCTGTATCTATGATTTAAGAAATGAACAGAATAAAAAAAGACATCTTTTTTGATGATCCAAATTTTAAAAATATTTCCTTTGTAAAAGATGAGTTATACTGACAAAATAGGAACCAAATGTTAAAAACTCTGTCAGTCAAGTCAACTTTACTGACTGAATTTTAAAATGTGACATCCCTACTCCCGTGTCAAAAAAAAAGACTTGCTCAAAACAGAAAAGATAAGATTTAAAAAACAAACAAACAAA
>NW_012147841.1:3239389-3241705 GCF_000956105.1 Propithecus coquereli
CAAAGTTATTTGGTCTCCACTTAATTTTCGTCCTCTGCCAGATCTGAAACAAAAATGAAGTAATTTATTTGAAGAACTACCAAAATAAATATGGTAAAAAGTACTATAGACCATAATTTTAGGCTTATAAAACAAGATCTTTCTCAATTTTATAATTTTTGATTTTAATAATTAACAGTTGCTCATTAAGATACAGTGAAAAGAAAAATCATGGATCAGATAACATCGTCAATGTTTTTAAAATCTTGGCCAGGACAACATAACTGCTTTCTGGTTTAGGACTTAACTGTAGACAAACTTAGGAGGAATGTAAAGCCAACACCAAAAATGCAAGCTCCTCAGAGTGCTGTGGGTTCTACAGGTGAAGTTCTGGGCCACCTACACTGTTTTAACAGTGGCTTGACTTTTATGTTTTACATATTGGGTTTCTTGGTAAGATTAACTATTAAAAAATTTGAAAATCACTGGTTTGAACCAAACTGTAACTGAGTTTTAAGGATTAGTAGGAAGAGTACTACATTAAACAGGACATACTGTAACTGAGTTGTTAAGAACGTGTGCTGTGGAATCTGTATAAACCATAGTTTTCATTGTTACTTCTATTATGTCTAGTTAGAATTACCTAACCTCTGAGACTCAACAGCCTCATCTGTAAAATGCAGGTATTCAAATCCACTTCTGCAAGGTTGTTGTGAGGATTTAATTAAGTGACATGTTTAAAGCACCTAGACAGTACCTGCTACACTGCAAAACATTTAAAAAGACAGTCATTTGCTTCATTTCAAATAATCTATAAAGCATCTACCAAGAGCTAACTGATAAAGTCAGCATTTTTATTAAAAGATTGGAAGTTATACTTTGTTTAAAGGATGAACACAAAAGTAATATAGTCTCTTAATGAAATTTATGACATAAGCCTGGCATTTTAGAACACATGATCTAGGTTTCTTCTGACACCTAAGAAACACTTATCCCAACATATGGTCTGTTTTCTTTAAAACTGCACTTATAATCAATCTTGAATAATTTGTATTGACAATAGAAATTTATAGTGACAACAGGAATATCATTAATATTTTTAAAATCAATGTGTAATTTCTTATTATAAAAGCAATCTATACTCAATAATAATTCTAGAAAATACAGGGGCAAAAAGAAAACACCTA
The DNA here is from genome assembly GCF_000956105.1 of Propithecus coquereli. Taxonomy (NCBI): domain Eukaryota; kingdom Metazoa; phylum Chordata; class Mammalia; order Primates; family Indriidae; genus Propithecus; species Propithecus coquereli. The sequence continues at coordinate 3,240,556 of NW_012147841.1, forward strand.
TAATTCATCACCACTGTTAACACAATACTTCTTTTAACTTCCTGCCTTCTGGTAATTAATACCCATTTTTACCCTGCTTTACCTAGTGAATTTCTGGCAATTCCTCATCATTCTCTGACGATTTCAACACTTAGTTCACTATTTTTTCTACTTCCTAAATCCTGCCCTCTTGGGTGATTTCAATAGTCAACCACCTAAATTTTCCATTTTTCTTGATTTCTCCTTCTCCTTCTCCAGTGACCATCTATTTTATCCACTTGTTCCCATTGCAATACCCTGTACTTTTTAATTTTTATAAAATCCCAGACCACCCTACTTCTAGCAATAAATTCAATGGCACTTAATTCTCAGAGTTTTAGCAGCTATCAAAAGGCCATTTCCTAGCCTTCCTTGAAGGTGGGGGGCCATGACTAAGCTCTGGACAACAGGCTGTGAACAGAATTCTTGTGTACAACTTTTAAATCATGTCTATTAAAAAGAGAGCTGATTGCTACCCATTTCCTCTTTCACTATACTCTACACTTAATGTGTCAGTAATTTTTTCATAGTACCCTTAGGCCAAAAGAAATACCTAACAGTTCCACAGAATAGTTAAGGACCAAACAATTTAATATTTATGTATATCCTAACTGCTTAGTAGCCATTTAAAAAATATACATAAATTTAAAGAAAAAGTAGTATTTGTATTTCATTCTTAAATAACCACAATGATTATACTTAATAATGAAATGTATAGCCTGTTGGACACTGCACGGCTTCTCAAGCCCTGGAATCAGATTAGAGACCACCACTCCCGTTTTCTGTTCTACATTAATTTTGGTGCAGTACTTGCTTTTAATTACAACCTAAAATCCTAGCTTTACAGATGTTACCAAAAATGCAAGTAAACAAAAACTTACCTCAAATATTCAAGAACATCATCATAAAAAAATGCTGCAGGATTTAATGTTGCAAATATGAACTACCTTGAGTAGGAGTCTATGCAGTGTTCAACAGATGTTGACTATCATTATCATCATGTTTCAGTGAAAATTTAAAATATCATATGGCAGACCCATGAACTTCATGTGAAGCCCTGAGGTGCCTCAGCACATAGTTTAGAAACTATAGCTTTAGGGTATGGTCCTGTGATGAAATAGAAGGAACTGGA
>NW_012147841.1:3241755-3243071 GCF_000956105.1 Propithecus coquereli
TATAGCTGAAACCAGCCGGGAGGTAGAAGAGGGTGAGGCACTATATTAGGAAGTATGGAATGAATAATTTCCCTATTTTATAAAGTATATATGTAAGAAATATTTTCCATGTTTCAACAGGAAATGGAGCTGTAAAGTATGTTTTTCTGAAATAAGAGTGTGACTGGTGAGGTAAACTGGAATAACAACATTACAATATTCGAAGGAGTGGGAAGAGAGGGAAGGGCAGTATGAAGTAAATCTTTATTTGCCATACAGACAATCTTCATTTGTCAACGGACAGTGTCTGTGATTGCTAAATCAAGAAATAATAATATAAGCATATTATTGATAGATTTGATGACAAACACTGGAAGAAGCCTAAAAAGCAAGGGTTATTGAGTGGCTGCTTCTGGGCAATAGAATTGGCCAAGAAGAATGGTGGGATAAAAGTCTGTCACTTTACATTATAGGCACTTCTAAATATTTTGATTTAAAAAAGAAGTACATGTACTATTTTGATAAAAAGAAAGAAAATGCTCAGCCATTGTGCTTTTTCCAGTAATTCCCTAAGTCTCAGTGATCTTCCATATTCAACTCAAAAGGGATTTAAATAACGTGTGGATGACTAACACAAACTTGTAACAATTATTCCTAAATTCTCAGGACATCAGTTTTGTAATGGTTACAAACCGTGGAAACTACTTATCAGTTTGTAGATATTACTGAACTGTAAACTTGTTAGAACTGTTACCTTATTCAAGCTTAGCCTTCATAGCAGAGACTAAAGTGACATATAGTAGGATTTCAATAAATATACAGATATAATTTTAAAATACCTGGGGTACAACTTAATAGATCTATGTGTAGGTCATGTAAATATATAAAACTCTTATTTAATATGAAAGAAAACACAAAACATTGGTAATCAGAAATAGGCTTTCTAATAAATATTAATTATATTGTCTAATTTTAATTACAGGACTCTGAAAAGTAGTTTAATCTCCAAAAGCATAAATCTTTAACATACCTTCTGAGTTTTCCTAATAGTTGGTGTCATGTCCTTAAAATAGTCAGGTTCCAGTTGTTCCAAAGCATTTTGTTGTGTTGCCACATTCCCATTCCCTCCTTCAATCTTTACACTTGTAGGTGCATCTTCATCCCAGGAAGTCCACTCTTCAACATCTGTCTAAATTAAATTATCGCCATTGTCAGCCACAAAGGGGAAACCTAATGAACATTTCATTAATCATTTATTAGAAAAATGGGCTTTCTAAATTTTTTTTTTCTTTTTTTTTGGAGACAGAGTCTTGCTCTGTTGCTGGGGCTAGAGTGCC
>NW_012147841.1:3249807-3251141 GCF_000956105.1 Propithecus coquereli
AATCAAAAGAAAGCTGAATTAACTATTTCAATGCCTGACACATTTTAGATACAATAATATTACCATGTATAAAAGTGGTAATTTCACAGTAAAGGGGTCAAAAGTATGTAACAATCCAAAATATATGTCCTTTATAACAATTTTGCCAATATCATAAATGAGAGAGGTGATATTAGACTCTGTAGATATTAAAAGGTTATTGAAGAAATACTACAAACAACTTTGTGCCTATATTTAACAAGTGAGATGAAATGGACAAATTCCCTAAAAGACATAAATTGCTAAAGCACAACAAAAAGAAACAGATAACCTGAAAATCTCTGTATCTATTAAAGAAATTAAATTTTAGTTAAAAATCTTCCAGGCACAGATGGCTTCAATGTAAATTCTAGCAAACACAGAGAAAGGAGTGACACCAATTCTACACAAACTGCCGAACAACTGGAGAAGAAGGAATATTTCCCAACTCATTATTTAAGGTCAGCATTCTACTGATACTAATCTAAAGACAATTCTGGAAAAGAAAACTACAGGCTAATATCTTAGGAATACAGACACGAAACTCCTTAGCAAAATATTAGTAAAGGGAAACCAACAATATATAAATGGATAAAATACCATGATCAAGTAGGGATTAGCCCAGGCATGTAAGATTGGTTTAACACTTGAAAATAAAATGTAATTCACCCTATTAACAGACTAAAAAAGAAAAACCATATAATCATCTCAATAGAGACAGAGAGAGCCTTTAACAAGCCTCAAACAATGTAATTCAACATATATTGCTGATGAGAATTTGCAGGAAACTAGGAACAGAAGGGAACATTCTCAATTTGATCAAGGACATCTACAAAAAAACCCACAGTAACATGAGACTTAATAATAAAATATTGGGTACTTTGTCCCTGAGATCACAAACAACACAACAAGCATGTCTGCTTTTACCATTTCTAGTCAACATTGTAGTAGAGGTTCTAGCCAGTGCAATCAAGCAAAAAAAGGAAATAAAAGGCATCTAGATGAGAAAGGAAGAAGTAAAACTGCATTTGTGAAAAAAATTCAATGGACTCTACCATTAATTCTATTTTTATACATTAACAACAGATAATCAGAAATTGAAAGTTAAAAAACATTTATATGAGCATAAAAATATGATACTTAGGGACATATCTTCAAAAAAGACTTCTACACTGAAAGCTATCAAATATTGCTGAGAGAAATTTAAAAGACCTGTATTAATTTTAAAAGACTTTTTCAGGGCTAGAAAACTCTTATTGTTAAGATATCAAATGCCCTCAAACTGAGCTGTAGATTCAATGCAATCCCAATCAAAA
>NW_012147841.1:3252342-3253416 GCF_000956105.1 Propithecus coquereli
TGTAAGAACCTCTCAGAACTCAATTATAAACAACCCAATTTCAAAAAAGGGCAAAAGGTCTAACTAGACACTTCATCAAAGAACAGATACAATGGTAAGTAAGTACATAAAATGGTGGTCAACATCATTAGTCATTAGGGAAATGCAAATTAAAAAAACAGTGAAAAACCATTACATACCTATTAGAATGACTCACACTGAAAATAATGACCACACCAAATACTAGTGAGAATGTGGAACAATTAGAACTCTCATATCAGTAGTGGGAATGTAAAATTTTGAAAAATAGTCTGGCAGTTTCTTATAAAGTTAAAGAAACCTCTTCCATATGAACTGGCTATTCTACTCCTAGGAATTTACCAAAAATAAATGAAAGCACATATCCATACAAAGACTTGTGCTTGAATAGCAGCTTCACTTTTAATATCTCAAAACTGGAAACAACCCACATGTACATCAACAGCTGAATAGATAAACAAATTGTAGTATATACAATAGATTACTACTCAGCAATAAAAAGGAATGAACTATTGTTATACAAGTAATGACATGGATATATCTCAAAACAATTATGCTGAATGAAAGAAGCCAGACCACAAAAAAAGTATATACTGTATGATTCCATATACAGTATTTTAAAAACTCTAGAAAACGTAAGCAAATATATAGCGACAGAAAGCAGACCAGTGGTGCCTTGGGATGGGGCAGGAAAGGGTGGGAAGGATGGATTACTAAGGGGCACTAGGAAACATTTGGAGGTAATGGATACACTTACTCTTTCAATTGTGGTGATGGTTTCATAGGTATGTATATACATTCATCTCATCAAAACCAATCAAATCGTACACTTTTAAATGTGTGGTGTTTATTGTGTCTCAAATAGAGTTCAAAAAGCTGTTAAATACACCAGTAAGGCATTTTTGAATAATATAATATCACTTAAATTTTAAAAATTTTCAGATTCTGGTTAGAATATTAAAAGAAGTCATTAAGACCATTATTATCTTGTATTGATTATTTGTTACTCTTTCTGGAGTGCCAATTTCCATTAGGAAACTAGGGCAATTAGTGATA
>NW_012147841.1:3254671-3277208 GCF_000956105.1 Propithecus coquereli
AATAAAAAAACAGTATAATTGTACTTCAGTTCCATACATATTCACTTAAAAGGGAATGAAACCTAACTTAATAATTATAATGTAACCACATTAAAAGGACAGCTATATGTCCCTTCTTCTTAAAATTGAAATTCTGACTAGTTTTTTTTACGTTACGTTATAAAAGTATACGATCAGCAATAACATTTACAAATGTAAGGATCAAAATCATCCTGGATAAATATAGCATCCCTCTACTATAATAACATGTTGTTGTAAAATGCATTTCATGGGGATTAAAGCAGAGAGCCCTCAGTTTTGTTTTTAATTACTAGATATAAGCCATAACCTCCTAAAGTCTTGAAAATAGCATGTAATACAGTTTTCCAACTAATGAACTATTATACTGAATGGGTTAAAAATTATATAGTAAAAAATAGTGGTCATCTCTGATTGAGGTATGGAAGCATTAGGGAGCTAAGATCTATTCTCTCAATCTGGGTGGTACGAGCACCATATACTTGACTGCATACATTGTATGTTGTATCTCAATGTTCAAAACAAACACAAAAAATTAAAACAAAACAAAACCAGAAAACAAGTAAAACGGACTTAACTGTCATGGTACCTGATCGTGATTGCTCTGTAGAGCCACAGCTGCCAGTTCCTTCTAAAGACAACACACAGCTAGTCCTTTCTGTTTCTTGAGTTAGAAAAGTCTTGTAGACTATTAAAGGTACAATTACAGAGTTCCAAAAGGTTCCCTTAGTAACGCCCATATACTTTTGTACATATGGAGGTTGTCTTTCCTTATGAGCTGAACAAGTTACTGAATGCCTACGCCTGGAAGCGGCCTACTAATTGAGAGGATGGAAAGAACAGTGAGTTTTAAGTAAAATGAACCTGGAGAATATTAAGAATTTCACTGTTCCAGTCATTTAAATACTTCTGTCAAAAACATTCCCAATCAAAAATGCAATAATGTTGTCTCCTCCTTTCTCTCTTGTCCCCTTACATTCAAACTGCCAAAAAACCTTATTTGATTTCCCAATATTGCCCATATTCTTTCCTATTTGTACTGTAATCTCCCTAGCATAAGCCTTTATTCCTTCTTGCTGGATTATCGTAAAGTCTTCTTAATTCTAGTATTTTTCTCTTACTGAGAAACTCATACTATCTGTTTTATAATACAGTTATTTTTATATATTTTATCTGCCCTGCATAATCTTTCTCCAGAGGATTTTATTCATTTGGTACCTTCAGTTACCATTTGCAAAGTAAGACATAAAAGGTTTGATTGCTTCACTATGAGAATGATCTGAACAATTAAGATGTTGAATAAGAGCTTCATTTAAAGCTGCTTTGTCAAGAATGAAACTTTCTACCCAATAAGAAAAGCAAACTTTCCTGAATGAAAATTTAGCAAAAATTTTCTGAAAAATTATAAGAAAAAACCTGGAAAAGAGACGGTAGAGCATGTGACACCTGGGGACAAAGGGAAGAGTATCTCAGTGGGAGATACTCTTATTAGGATGTTTTGAAGAAAGAAGACATTTACTATTCAGGACTGGGAAGAAGGTTTGGTTTCAGGGATCTACATGAATGAAGAGTTGAGAATAAATGTCATATAGAGTCTTAGTAACCACAGCCATCACCTTCCCACAAATATTGTTGGTGTCATTGTTCAATAAGTATTTGTCAACTTGAATGACTTCAAAGGTAACTAACAGGAAATGAAATTTAAAGTTTTTTTCCAATAGAAAAACAGAAAGTGAAACTATTATAGATTACAGAATAGAATTCCCTACCTAGCAATTAAGAATATCCTCATTCTGTGGAAAATTTGTTTTTGTGATTAATGAAAGAGAACTAATATTCATTGACTGTCTACTATGTACCAGCGTCTACTATGTACGCGCTAAATATTAGCTCACTTAACCCACAAATCCCTCTTATGAAATAGATATTATTGTCTTCGTTTCATAGAATTAAACAGAGTAAGACGTGTTCCCATGTTCCTATACTCAATGACTTGATTCAAACCTAGATCTATTTAATTCAAAAGCTGAGAATACCTCATTAACAATGAGCAAACTTAGTAATTCAGTGATACTATAATTTCTAAGATAAATCTTCTAACCAGGTGCACTACAATGGGGAATATGCAATCAAGCAATACTTTTGATTTTTATCAATTATACTGAGTTACATGCAAGAATATCCTTTGGGACCTATATTTACTTAATGTTCCAATTCAATTAAATTAATATATATTAGCACCTACTATATAACAGTCACTACCCTGGTCCTGGAAAATGCTACCAACCCAATGGGTTGGTAGAATGAAACCCTGTGCTCATTCTCAATTGTCATGACCTTGAACATGCACTTATTCCTGTGGAATGCAAGGGACTAAGGAGGCAAGACCCTCATCAGTCTCGCACAGTTTGGTATTTCTAGGTCTTAGCCAATGCTAGGCATGTGGTAGGTACTCAAATGTTTGTTGAATGGAAGGAAATTAACATTCCTTGAGCACTTAACATGTTCAAGACATAGCTCGAGAGAATGTATATTGTATCACCTCACTGGAATCCTAAGGAACACCAAAAGAGGTAGGTTTTTCACTATTCCCATTTAACAGATGAGGTTGGCAGTGAGGCTCAGATTGACTCGCCCAGGATTTAAAGAAGTCTGACCCTAACCAGAGCCTGGACTCTCCCCATAACATATCCCACTTAAGAAACCTTTTAATTATATACACACTGCTTCAGTGTGGTATTTGAAATGCCCTTTCCATCACCAATTTGGTAAGTATGTATCTTAGGCTATTTTGCACTTTGGTTGCTTTAATTTACTTTCTAGAACTGAGCAATATTAATATCTAATTTTAAAATTAAAATTCCCTTAAAAATTACTAGGAAAATACAAAAATGAGATATAGCAGAATACAATTCAAAATTATGAAGCAACCTATTCTTACTCAAGGACTTCTGAAGAAATGACATCTCTAGGAAATCAACAGGAATGAGAGCTCTGCTGTGTCAATTGAAACAGATTTTCCTACAATTTAAAAAATGCTGCATTAGAAACTAATAGATCGAACGTATCTTTTCTAATTGTAATTCTCGGTAAACTACTAGAGATCTTTTCAGTAGATTCAATATATCACAATTCATAAAACAAGCCAAGCCAGAGTCTGTTAGTACAAATTAAACAAGTCGTCAAGTGCTTCAAATAAAAAGTATTTTTAAGAGTGTATTTCTGAATCTTTTCATAACGAAATTTGAAAAACCATTCTATCTAGTACATATTCTCAAATTAAGTCTGTAACTCTCTAAAGTATGTTAAAAAAACATCACAAAGTCCAAAAATAAAATTTACCTAGACTCAAATTTGAAAAACAAAGGTTCGGTAGTGGCAAGTAAGAGGAAACGGAAGTGGGGTGTGCGAGGAGGTAGTAAAATCCAACATTCTGTACTATCTCTGGCAACTCAAAGTCAGGCCCTCCAATATGTGACACCACTGGGACTGTCACAAAGGCGGAGTAAGGTCTCCTGCATGACTCAAAAGGAAAGAGTTTCATAACTAAAGTGGTTTAATTTCAGATTACTCACATAAAATTGGTTGATAGAAAATCATACCCACTGCACAGATGAGAAAAACAACATGAGCGTTTTCGGTTTACACAAGCGGACGCCTTGCGCGCGGCGTAATGTGAAATGCTCTTAAGTTGCCAGAGGTGGGTGCCAGGTGGGCTGGGATTTAGATTTTGGAAAAATCTGCCTTGAGAGATGCCAGGCCTGTAAAGGGAAGGCAGGAAAGAAGGGCAAATTTCACTGCGAGAAGGGGATTTGGAGACTGGATGTTTTCCGGGCCACTGCCCCGCAGGCCGGTCTCCCACGCGTGAGCGCGGCATGGCGAAGTCTGCACGCCGGGGTCCAGCTCCCAGTCGCAGTTTCCACACCCCAGAGGTCACCCTGACCCGGAAACAGTACCAACAGAGTAGCGGTCAAGCGCCGGGGGAGGCCGCGTGGAGGGGCGAACAGGAAGGTGGGAGGGCGGGAAGTGCAGGTTTAGGCGGAGGGCTGACCGGGAAGGGCAGATGATACCCCTAAGGCTGGGGCTGGGGTCGGGGTGGGGGTAGGGAGAAGAAAGCCCCTCGCGGGCGCGCGCGAACCGCACACACTCACCTGCCCCTCCCCCTCCCCGCCCGCCCGGCGGAGGCTCCGAGCTGCCGCGGGCCGCGCGCGCACACAAGGCGCGCCCGCGCGCTGCAAGTCGCTTCCTCGAGCTCGCGCTCCGCCCGTTCAGTCCCAGCCCCGCTCATTCAAAGCCGGGCGCGCGCTCCATCTCAGCCGCCGCTGCCGCCGCGCAGCTCCCATAGCCGTCCCCTCCTCGGGAAACCCTCCTCCTGCCCGTCCTCCTGCCCCTCCTCCTGCCCCTCCCCCTTCGGTCTCTTTGAAGGCAGTGCTCGGTTGTCTCCAGGCTCTCACTTCCGCACCCCGCCCGAGGTCCTGTCTGGCCCAATAAGCGAGAAGCTACGGGTTCGACGTCAGGGATGGGAGCCAATGAACGCCTGGGGGCGGGGCGAGCGGCGGCAGGCTCGAAGAGGTTTGGTCCAGGGTAGCATTTTGTGACAGTTGCTAGCTGTGTGGACTTTTTCTTCCCAGAGTGCCTGGGCATGTGCCAGGTTGCCCTATTTTCCTTCTATGCAGTATGCCTCCCCTCCAACCTATCCCCTTTACCCCTCCGCCAGATGGGACCAAGGAGAAACTGTTTAGATTGCAAAAACTGAGGGATCCCCTTCTGTCTCAGGATGATTTGGATATGGCTAGACAGATCCCAATCATTACGCCACCTGAGGGATGCGAAAATGCTGAGCTTAATTCAGGACTTAGCCTTCTCCAAGTAATTTTTGAATGAATTTCTTTTAAACTGGAAGTTTAAAAACGTCACTCGCCGCGTCCCTGTATTTGTTCCTCGCGTGCAGCCTGGGTTAGCCATTCTTTCAACCTGAAGTGTTCTTTCTTTCAATGCTCAATCCCTCTTTGAAGCCAGATTCTTTTATTTTTAATGCTATTAAAAGGCTAGAGTCCTTTGCTATCGTAGGATAGAGACCCTCAGAAAACTATTCTGCACTGTTGAAAAGTGACTGGCAAGGGAGGATAGAAGTGAATACGGTCAAAGGCTGAAAAGAGTTCATGCAAATTATTCCTCAGAGGGCCTTCTTTCTTTATATGCCTCTTTTTTTTTTTTTTTTTTTACTATAGCTGCCTTTGTTTTCTCACCCTAACCCAATACCCGCCTACCCGCTTAACTTTGTAGTAATCTACCACCGCCCTCCCTACTCCAATCTGCACCGCATTTCTATTAATAATTTAATATGTCTGTGCCCAAGAGGGGAAGAATGTGTTTGTGACTTTTGCTCTAGAATGGGTCTATGTAACCTTGGATAAATTATTTAATCTTTTAACCTCTATTTCCTCATCAGGAAAATGGCTATAAAGGTGTCTACTTCATAGAATGGTAATGCTCGCAAAGCTCTTAGGGCAGAGCCTGGCACATAGCAAACATTCATAGATAATAGCTGTTACCGCAGCTACTACTACTATGTTATCATTCCCAGTAACTACATTTCCCAAAGTTCCTGAAACTCCCTACAGTCCCTTAAACACCTGCTCTAACTTTCATCTCCTCTAATGCCTAAATTCCAACAATCTAAAACTTCCTTTTTTTGGATTTCCAAAATCCAATAATCCAAATAACCTACATCCTGACATAAACATGTTTTCAAATTTTTTTCCTTAAAGATTTATATGTTTGCTTCAAACGATTTATTATGCCCCATGATATTTTCTTCTTTTTCATGATTCTTCAGTTTTTTTTATTAAATTTGCCATTTTCCAAATGAAATAAAACAAAAGATACATGCCTTTCCACAAACAGCTAGTTACTGAATACTTGTTTCCCAGTATAACAGTAAAACAAACAGAAAACAACAAAACTTGCTAAAGATTGCAAATTTAAAATTTACTTTAGAAATACCTACAAAAGAATATTTTAAAATCATCTTTACTTGTTGGATAGAAACCCCGTAATTGGTCATCACGGGAGTCATTAATTTGGGGAATTTGCTTGGGGACCACCTCTTGGATATGTGCAATTTTAAGTACTGTCCTCTCCCAAACTTTTTGTAGAGTGAGAGTGGTTGACCACCAAATGTCAAATGGAAGGAACATAAGGTATACAACCTGGTATAGGAAAGATTTCTTTTTGATTTCCCTTTACTCCTTGGAATATAATTAATTCTGTCTGCTCTGCGTCCAAACCATTTTGCCCATTTTAAAGCTTTGGATCAGCCTCTGCATAATCACCAGCTTGATTTATTCACACTATCAGCTTCCAACCCACCACTTACTTGCCCCTTTTAAAGACTATATGGGCTTTGTTATTCTGAGTTCTCCAGCTGGGGCTGAGTCCTGTCTTGTCAACTGACCTGGCCCAGGAGGTGGGAGCAGACTGCAAACACAGCCCTGTATATCCAGATCTCCCCCAACCCGATTCCCTGGCTTTTAACCAAAGGGTGTTTTTTTTTCCCCCCTCAAACACAATTTTAGACCTGCTGTTCTGACTTGGATTTTAATGGTTTTTTATTAATGAGCAGCTGTTCATGGTTGAATACAGATCATAAAGTCACATTCATTTCTTGATCAAGAAAAAGCTTTGCAGCTCACAGAATGACAACTTTGAACAGATACATTTGAAAGCACGGGGGTTTCTGATGATAATTTTAATGTTTTATTAATCTTTCTACTAGAGAATTTTGCTTGCTTTCAAAATAATAAACTTTAATATTCTGGAAAATTATAACAGTTTTTAATCTTCAAAATCACTGTATAATAGTTAGGGTCAATTGCTTAATAGAGAAAACAAACAGTCTGAAGCAGTTTTTTTTTACTTATTTTTCTATTAAATGAAAATTAACTTTCCATGAAACATTTAAATAAATTTTTCTGTAATAATTATTACCACAATTCATAGAAATTTTTATTGCTAAATACAGGAAGACCTAAGATTTAAGAACAATTTAGAGTTAACCAATTTCCTTCAGAAGGGGGACTGGATAGGAATGGGAAAAAATAATGCACATCTTTTACTAGAAATCGAGTGAAATGAAAAGATGAGGTTAATTCTCATTTTATGTCCAGTAGTAAGGTTCAGCAACATAAAACCTCTTGGCTAATGTCCACATTGTTACTAGAGCTATAATATAGTTTGACCGTATTGTGAATTAAGTAGAATTGATATGAGCAAGATCCAGCAATCTAAGGCCTTTTATTATTTCTAAGGGTAAATGTGTTGAAATTCATACAATCAACATAAAACAGCAGTTTGTAACATGATCTATCTTGTATGTAAGTTGAAAAAATAAAAATAAAGCAATACTGAACTAACAATGAAAGACTCTTTCATTGAACTACAGCATGATGGACATTTTGGCTTTGACCTTGAACAAATTTGAGTCTCAGTTTTCTCCCACAAAATTAGGTTATTATTCCTGCCTTATAGATTTATTTTGCAAATTAAATGTCATAATGTATGTGGAAATGTGTTGGAAACACAGCAATAGAATCGATGAAAGCTTTTAGGCATACAGGGTTATCTTATTATCTTCAAGTCCAGTAGATTCCTCTTTAGCTCACAACTGGGAGTAGAGCTTCCAAGAAAAATAAAGTGAATTTTCTGTCATTAGCAACCAGAAATAGAAATGTTTACTAGTAACATATTTTAAAAAAGAAAAAGGGAGGCTTGAAGATGTAGCCAGCCTGAAATCAACCCGCCACTGCCCACCCAACCTCCTTTGCTCCTTTTGCTGTAAGGACACAGGGTGAAAGAGCAGCTATCAGAACTAAAGCAACACGCACCTGCAACACTTTCCCTCTCTCTAGGGATGTTCTCACTACTCATGGGATATTTTTCTCATAACAGTATCTGTTGCTAAGTTTTGTCCATTCTTTCTTCTCAGTGTCCATCATTTCAGCACATCTAGATTACCAAAATGATCTCCTAACTAGTCTTTTGTATTTCATTTTTTCATTCCTCTAAATCAGCTCAGTTCTTTGCTGTCTAATTAATACAAATGTTTCTAAAGCATAGCCTTCTTCATAGTAACTGTCCTGTTCAAAATACAGTGAGATTTGCTATTGTTCATCAATTCAAATCCACTTGGGAGAATATGTGTCTGGATTGCTGCTTTTTAAACACTTAATTTTGAACTGTGGTTCTGGATCTCTCTCTGACCACCTCTGGCTCTTTATCAGGCCTACCAGCAATTCTTGTCAAAGGAATATGTCTATATTACTGTATATTTCATATGGTGAAAATTAGTCACCTCCTCACACAGAATATATATTTCTTGCTGTAGTTCTTATTTGAAATGAAATCCTTTATAAGTGAGAATTAAATCCATGTTATAATCATACTAGAAATTTTTGGTGTGAAAAACTTAATATATTTATTTTCCCTTTTTCCAGGGAGAATTTATATATATATAAAATATTGGATCATCTATATTTATCCTATACATATATATATGTCATATATAGATATATAGGATCATCTTCCTAAACACATAAATTACTCTAAAGAAAAACCAAAGGAAAGTACTCTTGCCATGTATGCAGGCACACTCATAAATATCTTGCCCAAAAGAAATTATTTTTTCTGCTCATAGGCACAGAGCCCATTACCACAGCAACCATAATTACTTGGTCTATAACTGGGTGTGAATTTTATACACTGTTATTTGAAACATTAAGGCTGTAAGTCAGGATAAAGTGCAGTTTCTGTAATATTTTGAAAAGATTTCTTTATTTCAAAAATCTTTTAGGGGAGAAGTTTCATCATGCTGCCTATTCATTGGTTTATTTAAACAGTTTAATACTTACCATGGGCACAGTGTGTGCTAAGCACTTTAAAGAAGCCAAAAGAACACATAACCTTTAACCCAAAGGAATTTCTCTAATAAGTCAGTATTCATGGGGAAATAGCATTCTTAAAAGAACAGTTTTTCCATGCAGAGCTTTCTAATTTTAGAATAATGATATTATAATAACTACAGTACTGTATTAGGATTTGCAAGTAAGGTGACAAGAGGTTTGTACCTAACTGATAAGCCTGATGGCAGGCCCTTCCTGTTTGGTCTTACATATTGTATCTGTAGCTACTCTCTGGGGAGGGGAAATTGGGGGAATAAATCTTAATGTTTCTTTCACTGGAGATTGGACACTCCTTGCCAGCTGCCGCTAGCACGAGGAAGCCGAAAATACCCACTGATTAGCATAGAAGAAAGGTATGACCCTCCAACTGTTTCAGGAGCTTCCCCAAACCAAACACGTAATGGTTTCAGATCACGGTTTAAGCATTTCCGTTTTGGAGGGTATAGGTAATAACTTCAAAGATGTATGTAGTATTTTAAGCTCTTTTCTTGCCCTGGCATTGTCCCTACCCACCTCTCCCAGCAGGAAGGATTAGTTTCCTGTTCTCTTGTTCCTTTCAAATTGTGTCATCTGAGACATCTGATGAAAGCAGGAGATGTATAAATTAGAATTAGGATTGCCACCAAGTAACAATGAAACCCTAGAAGATCAAGGGCTAGTATAGTGCATCACAATGTCAGGGCTCTGAACTCCTTTCAAGTCAGCTCTCAGTTGTATTCCCACATTCCCCCAGGTATCGGTCTTTGTCCTCCTGATCTAAGGAAGCATCTTGCTCCATACTTCAGGAAAAACAGGAGGGGATGAAGGAAGGGCAAAGGGATGCATAATAGCCATGTTTTAAGGAAAGTTTCTAGAATATGCCACAAGATTATTCCTGTTTTCATAACCCACTGCACAAAAGTTGGTCACTTCTCACTGCAAGCGAAGCTGGGAAATAGTCTTTGTTCTGGGTGGCTCTGTGCCCAGCCGATGATTCTAATATAACAATTAGCACTCACATAGTGCTTATTACATGCTAGGTACTGTTCCAGTGTAATAGAAGCCTAATGGTTTATTGGGCCAGGGATTGACATGATATAGACAACATTATGGTAATAGAAATGACAGGAGTGGCTATCATTTACTGAAAGCCTACCACCTGTTGGGCACTGTGTCACGTGCCATATATATGATACCTCTGGTCCTCAAATACTATACTACAGGTAGATATTTTCCCTGTTATAGGTGAAGAAACTAAGAAAAAGGGAAACTAAGAACTTGCCTTAGAGCATAGAGATGGTAAAGTATAAACCTAGAATTTGAACAGGAATATGGACTAAAAACTCTTTTCATAATGAAACACTCTCCCATGCTCGAGGAAAAGTGAGAGGCAATTAATGTTGGAATTTGGACTCTGAAGTTAGATTGTGAGGGTTTCAATGCCAGCTTTACCATTAGTAGCTCTGGGAACTTGGGCATTTTACCCAATCTTTTACGTTTCAAGTTTCCTCGTTTGGAAAAGGGGATATAATAAGGTTATCTTCCTAGGGTTATTGTAAAGAAAGTCCATGTAGAACATTCAGCATAGTGTCTAGCATGTAGTAACTGTTTATTTCATTAATTATTGTTATTATTAGTAATAAGGGTATTTTACATAGCATTTTGTGGGATAAAATTGAGAAGAGGTAAAAGCAGATGGACCACCTGCAATGATCATTGCAATGATGAGAACTTGCAATGACACAGTGATAGACCTTAGGAAAGAGGAGAGACCATAGTACAAGATATAAACATTTTACTCATTGTGAGAAATACAAGAAGATATTCATATTACCTTATTATTCTCTATTCTTTACATTGACTACGATGAGAACATTATATTTACTTTACTCATTTTTCATATCCTGGATAGAACAGTACTAACACACCTCAGAATTTTTATGACTACTTGTTCAACAGCAAAATAGCCACTTCTTATATTAAAAGTATTTTTAAACTTTAAACATTAATTTCTAAGACAGAAATGTTCAGAGAAACTATTTAAAAGCCTAGATTTTCAAAGCAAAAAGGTGACTAGCATATGAATGAAGGATATGTGAAGCCATATTGTCCATGGGTTCCTAACAAACCAGGCATTTTAAAGAGTAGCAATTAAATTGTAATTTATCTAGCATAAAAAATTATGTACTAATTCTAGAAAGTTCTTAAAAAGCAAACAACCAGAAACCTAAACCAATTAAATCAGGAACTTTTCAACAAAGACTGTATCTAAGAAGCAAATTTTTAGAAATTCCTTTTATTGCCACATGACTTGTATTAGAAAACCTCTTTATTAAAAACGTACAGAAAAATTTTGACAAAAAAATCCAGTGGACTGAATTAAAACTTTGTAAGAAAAGACTCCAGATGGTGAGCAATTTTGTGGCTTTCATAGAGTTCTGGTATGAATAATATTTTTGTATCTCTTCCAGACCCAAATGTAGGAACATGTTCCATAGATGCTGAAATTGCAGTTTTGGGAATTTAGTTTTCTAACAGAAAGGAAGTGTCATGGAATGGAAAGTAAATTGGATTTGCATTTAGAAACCCTGACTTTTAAGTCTTAGCATGAAATGGGGCATATTGGGTCTCTCTCCTCCTCCCCATCTCAGGAACAGAGCTTTCTCACCCACCAGGGTTGGAACTGAGTGTTGCTCAATCGCCTGGTGGTGTATGATCTAGTATCAGTGTTCTCTGGACATAGCAAATATTCCTCACCTAGGGACTTACATGTGTTCTTCAAAGACCTCATTGTCAAGGACTTCTTAATTTCAGTTTCCTTAAAATTGTGACTATTTCTATTCCAGGTGTTTGCTTGCACTTTTTCTATAGCCCCTAGGCATTCAGTGGTCCCCTTCCAGTTTCCTTTTCTTGCAGTGGACTGCCCTTCAAGGCTGCCTTCCAGAGCAAGTCTTGAGGCCTCCCCATTGCTAGCAATCTCTCTCTCTCTTTCTCTCTCTCACTCTCTCTCTCTCTCTCTCTCTCTCTCTTACACACACACACACACACACACACACACTGCCCACATCAGGTTCATGGGACATATCTATATGTCCTTTGCCCAACAAACTCTAGGAGGTGCTGTAATTTTGCTTTCTAAACTGCAGCCCTAGACTTGGCTGCCACTGACTGCTTCAGCCATCTGCTCTCTGGTGGCTAGATGATTAGATTCATGAGTTATGATTCAGACACCAGTTCATTGTGTGCCCCAAACCTCAGGGAACATCTATGAAGCTTTCCATGAGCCTAATAAAAGTCCTTTTCTCTTGTCTTGGTGTTAGGAGCTAGCACCTCACTCCTTCCCCTTTGGAAAGGGGTCTCTCAGCAGAGCCATCTTCAAAGAACTGCTCTTCAAAAATCCTCCTTTAATCTTCTACTCTTTTAGGCTACCTACTTTGAAAAGTGTTTTATATCTTTCTTTCGTACCTCCCTTTCTACTTTGTCTTAGCCAAAACTTCTATTTTAATATCCTGTTAAAACTGTATCCCTGGTTAAAACTTGCATCCAAGCCCTTTAGAGCAGAAGTTCCTAACCTTTTTGGCACCAGAGACTGGTTTCATGAAAGACAATTTTTCCATGGACCGGGGGTGGGAGGGATGGTTTTGGAATGATTCAAGTGCATTACATTTCTTGTGCACTTTATTTCTATTATTATTACATTGTAATATACAATGAAATAATTATACAACTCACCATAATGCAGAATCAGTGGGAGCCCTGAGCTTGTTTTCCTGCAACTAGATGATCCCACCTGGGGATGATGGGAGACAGTGACTGATCTGACAGGAAGTGGAGCTCAGGCAGTGATGTGAGCTATGGGGAGCAGCTGTAAATACAAATGAAGCTTCACTCACTCCCTGCTGCTACCTGCTGTGCAGCCTGGTTCCTAACAGGCCATGGACTGGTACACCCAGGGACTGGGGATGGCAGTTTTAAAGGCTCAGACAGAAGATTGCTGCCCTCCCCTCCAGCCTTGTGTCTTGCCTTTTCTCATGTCATGTTTGATGTTCATGTTAATAGCCACCTGCTTAGTGATTTCCCTACACTCTGTGCTTCATTCATCCAATAAACAGTGAATAAGCATTCACTAGCGATAGACATTTTGTTAGATGACAGGAAAAAAGTGCTGAGTAAGGGAAATCCCCTGCCTTCAAGGAGCTTGCTGTCTGGTGGTGTTCCAGTCTTCACTCTGACCACCACACCTCCCACAGGGACACCCTCCTTAATCCTATGCTTTAGTCCTCACTCATCTCAGGCGTCTCCTTCTGGAAGCTGTCCCCATCCATCTGCATCCTCATAGGATGCCCCAGGTGAGTGCCCCTCTTCTGTGCCCCTCCAGCTCCACACATCTCTCTCTCTCTCTCTCTCTCTCTCTCTCTCTCTCTCTCTCTCTCTCTCATAGATCATATTATATTGAAACGATCTGTTTTCGCTCTGTCCCCAACCACCCTGTGAACTCTTGGAGAGTAGGCATAGCATCTTATTCCATAGAGTCTACCAGGATGCCTGGTACCTAATAGATGCCAAATAAATGTTTGTTCAACTAAATGAAATGCCAAATATATACAAAGATATTTGGACTTACTACCTGGTAAGTGTTTATAATTTTTCTTCTAAGCAAGACTAACAATGATCTGAAGTGAATATGCTAGGAGATGATACACAGGAGACAAAGTTACGGGCTCTGTTTAATTCTCTCAGCTGTCCCAAACACTTGCTGAGTGTCACTTGCCAGAAAGTAACTTTTGTGAGGACCAACTCTACTTGTTCTGGATCTGGCTACATACAATGCTTTTATTGGGAGCACTGCCAAATTAAGCATTTCCTTTAGAATATTCTGAGTAAAAATTGATTGCAATTTTTGCAATTTTATAGTATTAGACAGTTTGGTTAACTTAGCTACATTAATCTGTGGTTGTTTTGCATTCTGTACTTTATCCTCTTGGAAATAAAGTTGTTTTGTTTTGTCATTGCCTGGGGTTGGAGGAGGTCATATTCTTAGTAGTGGCAGTTTTGCATGGGAAGGAGGGGTAAGAAGAGAAGAAGCTTGGACTTCTTTCAAAAGCCCATTCCAGGGACACCAAGAAAACTCTTCCTAGAATATTGACCAGAGTTTGGCAGGCCCAGAAATCTAAAACAGACTAGAATTCCTGTGGATCTGAAAGATAGAAATTCAGTGTGACAAAGGTCTAAAACAATCTTGTCATGCCAAAATTCTTAGAAATTAGAATGGCTAGATTGTTGCAAATCAGGGCCTCATGAATGGATAAAGAAAAGCAGCACCCCACCACGTATAGTAAAAACAACAACAACAACAACAACAAAAACCAAACTCAAAATGCTTCCAATCTGATTTAAAAGGCTTAACTCAGAACTAGACAAATTCTTTCAGTTCTTTAAAGGAGTCTATGATTTGCTGGTACAATAATTTAAAGGTGTCATATCTGCTTCCAAATGAAATATTTCTAGAAGTTTTTTTGAATGAAATAAGAACATACAAACATAAGGAATCAAATGAAATTTATATTTTGAAGAGATTTAATTTTTGTGTTTAAAGCTAATTAGTACATTTTATATGTTACAAAAATATTTTTAGCATGTTTTCTTGAAAATGCTATAGACTTTTTCATGTTGTATAACAAAATAGCTCATAAATAAGCTATTCTTGTATTTTTTTTCAGCCCATTCTTCAGAATAGCACTTTAGTTGCATCCTGAAAAATGAAAACAACACAAAAATTTTTTTAAAGTAGTAAAAACATATATTATGATTTAAAATATATTTCATTAATTTTGACTTGTCTCATATCATGGTGTGGTTAACAGGGCAAGAGTAACATTAATATTTAAAAGTTAGTATTTCAAAGTTTACCAATTTAGTGTTAGAATCAGTAAATTCTTTTTTTTTTTTTTTGGAAATGTGTAGATTGTGGTGCTTACCCATTTTTTGCATTTTTTCACTTTTAAGTTTTGCTATTTTATTTGGTGGAACTTGATGATTGTCTTAAAAGTAAAATATTGTTAGTTCAGAATGCAAAGTTATAAAAAAACCCAATATTTCAATTTATTAATTATGTTTGAATCATCTTATGTCTTAATTGAAAAATGGTAGTTTATTTAGTAGCAAAGGTGAAGCCATTGATTAACTTTTTTATTTGGAAAAAGTCCTGAAAAAGACTCAGGAACTATATCATTTACTAATGGTTTGAAAATAGAATTTTCTTAATTTAGTAAAGTACCAAAGTTGTCAGGAACAAACAGAATGAAAGCCACTGAAGACAATTAGAAAAAAATGCATTAATGAGGAAACACAAAATGCACAAATATAAATTAAGCAGTACTTAGCCAACTAGACCTTATATTTTAATGCTTCTGAGAAGGAAAACAATACATTTAAGCAATATTTGTCATCCTATCATGAAATAAATGACGTTTATGAGAATTCTGAAGGAAAAAAAAAACTGGCATAAAAATAACTTGTGTGTTGGTCATTGTTTATCAGCTCCAAACCCACCTGTCTCTATTCAGCTATGAGAGGCCAGGACAAGGTCTCTGTAAACTATGCTTCTCCCTTGACTGCTGGACCCTAATTAGTTTCTGCCATTGGAAGGGAAGAAAGGATTTACTTCTTCATGGTTTATAACTGTTCCTGAAGCCCCAGCAGTTGGTTTCTGCCTTCAGACTGTGTTGTTCCTTCCAGAACCAGCTTTATTATGTCCTCTCACCCTGACTTTCGTTATATTTAAATTTAAAATCTAGTTTTGGCTTTTATTGCTCAAAATGCTTTAGTATCCTTCTAAATTATTACTCCATTTCAAATTCTTCCTCAACCTTATTAATATAGTATTTCTTATGTAATGCTTTCATTTCATTAATCTGTCAGAAACTCTCCCCCATGAAATCAATTGCAAATGTATTAATATGTTCTAATCAAAGCTCTTTAAAATTTGCCTACAATACCCCTACTCAACATTTCTTCCTAAGTCAGAGGTAAGGACTTACCTTTTAAGATTTAAAATCAATTAAACCACATTTTCGGTACCTATAATATGTAAGGTAGGTGATCTTTTTTAAAAATTTATTTTATATATATATATTAGAAATAAAGTCTCACTATGTTGCCCAGGCTGGACTTGAGCTCCTGGGTTTAAGCAATCCTTCTGCCTCAGTCTTCTGAGTAGCTGGGACTACAGGTGTGCACCACTGCACCTGGATTAGGCATGTGGTCTTTTAAGTGCTCAAAATTTAGGGAGGAAGATAGATTTGAATATAAGTTTAGTATAAGTGCATTACAGAAAGGGCTATAATAATGCTATAAACAAAGTGCAATTGGAGACCAAGGGAGAAGAGAATTAAATGTATTGTAGAGTGGGAAGGAAGCAGGGAAACCTGCTAGAATCTTTTCTAGGAATGATTTGGAACAAGGAGGCAGTCTTTAAAACTAGTTTCAGGCCCTTTGGTGTTGATTACATTTTACATGTAGTGAGGAATCTTTGAGGATTTGAGATTACCGTTATCATTACATGATCTTGTGCTTTAGGAAGCTAAATCTGACAGCAATATGGAGCATAGGCTGGAAGTGAGGGAGTCTGGAAGCAAGGAATTCAGGAGTCTGTTATAACAGGTCAGGTGAGAAAAAAAAAAGTTGCAAGTAGAGCAGTGAGACTTTAAATGAGGGACAGATAAGAGACATTATGGTTGGATAGAGATGGCACAGAGCACCTCAAGCGATGTGGAGTTTGAAGAAAAGGGAGAAATCTAAGAAGTGTCAACCTGAGAGATCAGAAAAGATGGCATGGCATAGGGATAGCAGGAGAAGTATGTTTGGAGGGAAAAGATGAGTAATTCCATGCTGAACATGTACAAGTATAGCTGAAGATGCCTTTTTATACTTCCACTTTTTTCTTTGCTCCTATCGTATCTCTGCTCTTGAGTGCCTTTTCCCTCCCTCTCCAAATCCTACACATTCTATATAGTCCCAACTTTCACATGTTGCTGATGGAGTGACATTTACAATGATCTCTAATCATTCTAGCTCATAGGGACCTCTCCCTCCTAGTAATCTCCCTAATATTCACTATTTCTGTCTGCCTGCCACTTCTGGTACTAGCACCCTAATTTTCCTTAGTAAAACCACATCTCCACCATTCTCAGCACCTTACCTCATATGACCTAGGTCAAGCTAATTAGACCACTGTGGCCACAGTGATTTGTTCAGAAATAGGCATGTGACCCAAGCCAGGTCAATCACATAGCTTTGGAACTTTTGCTGGAACTGTTGGGAAAGAAGTTTGCTCTTTCTGCATTGGCTGCTGGGCGGGTAGAATGTAAATTATGAAGATGTTGGTGGGTACCTTTGCCATGAGGATCGGGGAGATAAGCAATTGGCCTGGGAGTGAAGCTACCATCAAGGAGAATGGAGCCAAGAGATGGACAGACACAGGTTCTGGATGGCATCATTTGAGTCCTTGGGTCTAGCTGTGGCAGAAACCAGACGACTTCTGGACACCTCAGTTAAGTGATCATTTTACTGCCTAAAGCAGTTCAAGCTGAGTGTCTGCCTCTTGCAACTCAAAAGAGTTCTGCCATTACCTGCACTTTTCATTCCCCACATTCTTACACCCCAACGTGTAATGTGAATATTTCCTGTAGGGCTGTCTTGTCTCTGCCATTGAGGCTGTTACTTTGTCTTTGTGTCTGCAGTGGTGCCATGCATTAGTAAACATTTACTGGTACCTCATTATGAGGAGACATATTATATAAAAAATGAATTGTACTTACCTATAGTTACATTCAAAGCAAAAACTGCAGCCATAAATATTTCCAAGAGCAACATTCTTCCCATCAGACAGCTAATTACTATTATCATTATCTGGGCAGATGTACGCACAGTTGTTGCTTTGCTACTGCTGCTGCTGCCGCCACTGCTGCTGCTGCTAGAGACAGTCTGTGCTGGCAGGCTGAAAGTTCTGGATTCTACCCGAACAACATTATCCAGTATAAATTCAATCTTATAATTTTTTCCTAGAAAAGAAAGCATTTGATTTTCTTTTATGTTTTGCTTGTTTTTGTATAGTTCCAATTTGGTTTTCATTGGTGAAAAATAGTGTATAATTCCCAATAATGTATTTTTGAAAATCAAGTCAAATGAATTAGTTTAAATACGGACAAGTGTAGAGAGGGTCTCAGAGTTAGAAGAGCCCATTAGCTATGGACAAGAGGAACCTGGATAGTTTTTCTTTCTGCAGCAATAGTACCAGATTCTTAGGGTTCCTTCCTCGTCCTAGTGCCCAGGATTGGAGACAGGCTGTTTGAAATGAGGGACAATAGGGAAGGGAGGTAAAGGTATTGCATCTCTGTTTCATCCCTGCCTACTTGACCTAGGATTGGAGAGGCCTCCATCTCAGTTGGGGAAGATGGGATGGATACTGAACTTTTTATTTTGAAACGTTTCAAACTAGAGAAGAGTTGAAAGAATAGTACAATAAACAACCGTATGCCCTCCATTCAGATTCAACAGTTTTTAACCATCTTCCACATTTGCTTTAAGTCAGATGCTATTTTTGTATTGCAAGATTATGACCCTTTCTTCTTACCTCAAGTAGACATCTTAGAGAAACATTGTTACATGTGTTTATAGTGTAGAAGATAAAGAGCGCATCCAAATATGTTTTAATCTACATGTTAAATCTTTCCACAGTTTTGAATATAACTAATATATTTTTCCTTGAAATATTTTCTTCTGAAACTACTGCTATCATTAATAGTAGTTACTAAACAGAATAGAGAATACTTATGCAGCCCTGTAAGTTTTTACTTCTCTGTTTAATCTATTATTTGTTTTCTAAAAGTCTTTTCTGTTTTCATTCTTCCTTTCTTTTTAGGATGAAAATATTAAATATAATTAGACCTTGACCACATTTATGCTTTCACAAACAATAGCAATACATTCTATAACATAACTTTCAAGATGTATGGGCACTGTTCTATAGAATTTGCTGCCACTGACAATTCATGACAATGGTGTATTTAAATTGTTCATTTTTTCAATTTGAAAAAAGTGTGAATTTTTGTGACAGATGTACTTTTTCTTAATGCTTTTGATGAGCAAAGAATTTAGGGTGGTCTTTTTGTTTTGTTTTGTTTTTCCCCTCCTGCAGTATTGTGAGCCCAAGCTAGCCTTATAGAAAGGGCACATAAAGAACTGAAGAACCCAGCCAACATCCAGAATCAAAGACCTTAGAGATATGACCCTAATCAAGCCATCCTACCTAGCCCCAGCTCTTAGAAATCCCCCGCTGAAGCCCCAAACATCACGTAATGGAGATGAGCCATTCATGCTCAAATATCTGACTCACATAATTGTGAGCAAATGAAATGGTTGTTGTTTTAAACCATTAGATTTTGGGCTGGTGTTTTATGTAGCAATAAAAACTGAAACAAACACTAAACATTACGTAGGTCACTAGACAAACACGTCCCAATTGCCCATTAGTAATACTATCTTTATCTGGGTTGGTCAAAGATGCAGTCTCAGCTCTTTACTTCCTTTTCCTCCCACCATTTTCTCACCCAATTCTCACATCCCTATTTCTGTTTAGTAACCAAACCCATATCGCCTCTACCCAGGTGGCCCTGCATTGCCCTTTATGGGGCTCTGTGCAGAAAAGGGGTGCTGTGTTGTCAGCTGCAGTTTGATTAGCAAGGGGATTTCCTTCAGTGCACTGACTGGGGGGCGTGGGCACCTGCTAGTAAGAGTCAAGGGAAAAGCGTGTTAATTTTCTCACATATGCTTTGTTGTTACTATTAATATAATTTTACTGTGGTTAATCTACCAACTGGCTAATTGGCCTAAACATAATGAAGAGCTAACTAAACTTGGCTTTTCTTATTACATATAACCAGGGAACTGAGACTCCACACTTTATGAAAGGAAGAAAGGAAAGAGAGGGAGAGAGAGAAAGGGAGGAGAGAACAGAGGTGGAAGGGCAGGAGGGGATAGAGAGAGGAGGGAGGGAAGAGGGGAAGAAGGGAAAGAAAGACACAAATGAGAAGCAATGGCTCTTCTCCATAGCAGGTCAAATGGACACCCCAAGGAAAGCTTTGAATTCTGAAAAAAAAAACCTTACTGTATGATTAGAAAGTACTTTAATTATTACATTGTTACCACAGTAAAATGCCAAAACCTATTTTATTGCTTTAGCACTCCAGTGATTCTGGATACTTTGGGACATTGCTATTTGGAAGTGGTAGTTTGAAGACCTTGGTCAGAAGGTTGGGTCTTTGCCACTGAGCACTTATTGGGTCCACCTTCATGAAAAGGTGAGCAACCTTCTCTTCAGGCAGTGTTCTTGTCAGGTGCCTCATTTCCCACAAAAGCGTACCCTTTAGGCTGCCTTTTAAAAGAATTTGTCTCTGCCCTTGACCAGCAAGCAATAGGACACTAGGTACTTGTCTAAGAGCACAACATTGGACTCATCGTCATTTGATTACTATCAAACATTAGGTTGATATATTGCTGTCCAGTAGGCAGACTGAACACATCTGATTGAGGGCATTATCAAAGCATGAAGAAATGAAAAATAAAGGAAAAATCCTTCAGAATGATTTTATCTTTTGATATTTAGTTACTTAAAAAAAATCAGACCATTGTCGGAAATTCTTTTACTTATTTTACTCTTTTTTTTTTTTTATTTCAGCATGTTATGGGGGTACAGATGATTAGGTTACATATGATGCCCTTACCCTCCCCCCCAAGTCCGAGCTTCAAGTGTATCCATTTCCCCGGAGGTGCGCATCGCACTCATTGTTTGTGCATATGCCCGTCCCCTCCCCCCCTACCCCTCCCCCTGCCCAACATCCAATACATGTTATTCTTATATGTGCACTTAAATGTTGATCAGCTAATACTGGATTAATAAACTGTGGTATATGTATACCATGGAGTACTATTCAGCTTTAAGAAACAATGGTGATATAGTACCTCTTATATACTCTTGGAAAGCGCTGGAACACATTTTACTCTTTATAGTTACTTTTATTCTGATGTGTGTGTGTGTGTGTGTGTGTGTGTGTGTGTTTGAGAGGAGAGAGCAGTGGTAAGAAATGGGGAGTGCCACTACATAACCTTTTCAGAAGTTAAGTTCTCTATAGGTCTTAAGTGGGCCCTGGATAGATCAATGAAGGTCTGTCTCAAGTATAAGCAGTTTATCCATTTCATTCTCTTAGATACTGTACAATCTATCACCAAGAGATATCCTGTTTGGGGATATATTAACACGACTTGGGTCCTAGTAGAATGGCTTTTACCAATTGGAGTTTTGCCATCAACCCATCTGGAAGTAATACAAGAAACATCACTGTGGCAGTCATAGCCACGTTTACTGGTTTGATATTGAAGATGTCACTTGGTACAGATTCATTGTGCACACTTCCTGAGGACTCATAGCAGACACCTGTTCTGTTCTCAGAGCATGTTATAATTCTCCACAGCAACTGATTTACCTGATGGGTACTGTAAATCATGATAATGCTCATGGTTTCTCCTTTGTGTTGACTTTCAGAAAGACTACAGCCAACTTTCTAGCCCAACTCTGAACTCCTGCACAGGGCATTAAAGTTCTATGAGCCTACTTTATCCTTTCACTTCTTGAATTTGAAAATCCATATATTACTAATAATTTTTCTTACTATAAATGTAATACATTTAGTGAGAAAATTTAGAAAAATACACAAATGGATAAAAAAATGAAACATAAGTCTGATATAATTTTGATTACCTTACTTGCTTATTTTAATTTCTACTTTGTTTTGCACATTAAATATATTTTGCTAAGCTAGACTAAATATTTTCTGGAACAAGGCAAAGTATAGGATTCTGATATCTATAATTTACTGACCAGAGCAGTATAGAATGCTTTGTTCATTAAAAGAAAATTATAATTGTTCCTATTTATGGATATATATGTAAGGATCCAAAACAGTACACTTACCTGTTCTAAGAGGAGTAAGGTCTGTATAGTTGGCCCAACAGCTGCTAAATGGAATTGTTGTATTTCCACTAAGACCACTGACTTGGTTATTATTGGAGTCCTTTAGTATGGCCTTCAAAGTCAACATAGTAACACCAACTGATACACAATTACCCTAAAAAAAAAAAAGTAGTAGAGAATTATAACAGTTGAATTGTCCTATTCTCATGCATTATTTCTTAGGATATGTAAAATTTTATTTTTAAAAATGCTTCATTACAAATTCAAAATCTGCAGAAGCTCCTTATTCTAAACAAAGAGTTTATAAATATAAGCAAAACAAGAAGTTCATTCGAAAGAAATGTTTGCAAAATAGTAAAAGATGGTATTCATAGGTTCAACTTCTAAGGGTCAGTGCAATCCTCAGGCTGCCAGCATACCAGGATTAATAAAGTTGGCTCACCTTCCAGAATTTATAGCTTAAGTCCTTCACTTAAGTAAAATTTTGAGTCATGACTTACATCGGAATCTACCGCCTTTACTGAAGGCTGCTGAGAAAATGGCTGTCCTG
>NW_012147841.1:3277693-3290423 GCF_000956105.1 Propithecus coquereli
TTTCTGGTTGTATTTTCTTACCTTAATCCAGCTAGAGTCACTTGGGCTGGGGAGGGGATTAGTAATAGACATAGAAGAAATATTAAATCCAAGGATGTTACCGGTTTTTCCTAAAATTACAGCTTGTCCAAGAGAACTGGCAATTTCCTGTAGTTCAGATAATTGCATCCGACCTATCAGGAAACAGTATTTTGACATATCGATTATAAAAGTATAGAATTGTGATGACAAATGAACATTTTCACTTTAGCTTTCTTTGCCTTACTCCACCACATTATAGAATTCTAAGAATTCTTTCTAATTATATATGAGCAAAAAAAAAATAACAGTCATATTAATGAGGTTAGGGAAATTAAGAACTCAGTAGACTTATGTTTTAAACTGGAATTATAGAAAAGACAAAAATAGATTAAGTAATACAAGAAACATAAATGAAAATATAGTAGGAGAATATGTTTCTTAATTTAATACTTCCCATGGCAATCTCTGTTTAGAAGTGAAGCACTATCATGCATTTCTATCATCACATACCATTTTTTAAGAATAGGGTGTTAATTTTGGAGTGGAAGGAGAATTAGAAGCCATCAAATTATCAGTATGAATATTAACAAGTTGCTAAAGTTTACTAACAAATTGTTACTTGTTTTGGATCTTGGACAATTTTCAAGGTTCATTTTAACACTGTACATAGTTTCTGTTCCCATTTTCTAGCACGGCAGGTCTGAGATTTCCTCTTAAACCTACTTCCCCCATAGTACTCTTTATATTACAGAGTGGCACCTCGATACCTCACACTCCTTCTGTTAGAAGCCTGGCACTTTTCCTTGATCCCTGCTACTTCACTCCCCTTCACACCATGTCTAATCAATTACCAATTTCTAAATCTGTCTCCATTCTTAGAATCCTAGTTAGAGCCATCAGCAGAAAAGCTACAAAAAACACTTTAAACTGGATTTCTTATATCCATTCTCACCCCCTTTCTACTACATTGCATACAAAGAAGTCAGAGTGATCTTTTGAAAAATAACAGTAGGCCAGGATAACCTTTTGGTGTACCGTAAGCCTTGCTCACCCCTGATTCCTAGGTATCCTGCACCTTCCGTATCCAGAGCTGCGCCTTGAGGACTCAGATCACTGAGTTTCTTCCATCAAAGCTGAGCCATGATGCTCAGTGTGCTCAGGAAGAAGGAGGCAATTTCCTGGGCCAGCAGGTCTGACGCGACACTTTGAAACCCACGGTCTTAGGGAATTTCAGTCTGTGTCAGTTTAAAAGGTATTTTTTTGATAAATACTTAGTTTTTCAGATTCCTCCCTGTCCCCTCACTCACTCCAGAACAGTCTTCTTCAAGAAGGCCTCCCCAGTACCTTAACTTGAAGGCCTCTTATTCCTGGCCTCAGGAATCTGTCTGCTCAGAAATGCCTTTAATACTGAAGTAACCCCTTTCTAGGACATCTGGGAACTTCTGGAAATCCTGATACTATGTAAAAGCTGTGGGGAGGCAGGAGTGCAGCTAAGTGCACATTTTTTTGCCACTTCCTAACATGTCGCTGTGATTCACCAAGTTATAGGGCTCTCCTTGAGACTCGAAGCCCTTTTCCAGTCTATGTCTGGAAAACATGCCATTAGCCTGTTCCTTCCCGTATCTCTACTCTCCACCTTCTTAAACTGTCTTATACCTGTCTGGATAAATTAACAAGCTAAAACTGCTTTATGGAGATGGGGGTAGGAGCAGTTGTGTGTGAGGGAATTAGGTCACAGACAGGAAATAAATCACAGCTTCTTTGGATATCTAACGGTCAGTGTGGTAAACTTTGGATCTCACTACGTGTAAGGAATTACCAGGACAAGAGTGGATAAGTAATCTGTATGTGTACTGTGGGCCGTCTGTAACTCCTGGACTAAATTAACAGGCTAAGTCTTGTTAAGTCCAAAGTTTTGACCCTATAAGCCCAAGGAAGTACAGGACTGATGAAGGAAAATAAACTATGACCCTGGGCAGAGAACATCATGGGAGTTCTGGCTGCCACACAAGCCTACGCTTCCTATGCTCTTTCAACCAAAAGTTAATAAGCACCTCCCTCCACTCGTGCAAACCTTTCCACAGGCTTATCCCCACAACGGGAGAAAAAACTTCTGCCTACCTAACTGGTGGATTTCCAGAGTAAGAATGTGGCAGGTGCATAGGGGTCAACACCCAGAAGCAAAGCCCCTGGGAAAACGAGCGATGACCCACCCCCCAGCGAGTGGCGCGAAGTGAGAATTTCACCCAGTACCCAGGTTTACACAGCACCTGGGAGTTTAATGAAAAGGATACCAAACAGAAATAGGGGAGATACCAATTTTGTGGGCCTTATGTTTATACACTTTTCTGGAGGCTCTCTTTAAGAAAAATAATGCAGGAAAATCTTACTTTTGCTACTTTCTAATAACATTCAATGATTTGAACATATTATTAGGACCTCTCCTAGGGCCATGAAAGTAAAAGTGCCTCCCGGGGCTTGTACAAGTGAGGGGCTTTGAAGCTTAAGCTTCATTAGCTGGACGGTAAATCTTCCTCCGACAGAGACCTAGAGCTCATATTTGTGGAGAGGGAAATGCCTAGATAAGAGTACTTGTGCCTCATCCCTGGAGACAAAGATACAGTTGGGAGTCCACAGCGGGGGATGCTGCTGCATTTTAGAAGGCCAGGAGAGTTCAGTGGTACCTCAAGAGATGCCATGTGCAGGGCAGAGAAGACCACCCACCCTGCAGCAGAGGCCATGAAGACACGAGTGTAATATGAGGGCCTGAGGTTAGGATAGCTCCTTAGTATTCAGATACCAACTTGAAAGGAGAAGTTGGAAAGGAAGAAAATCTGAAGGGCTGAGCATTTACCCAAATGCCCAAACCGAGCCACCCTAAGGAAACAATTTAAGCCAGCAGAGATACCTCTAATGGGAAAGTTAGGTTATTTTTATCTCTGATACTTAGCAAATTGGGGGGTGGAAAGTGAGGGACACAGAGAGGGGATAATGGCTGGTGAGGATGATTAGCCCAGTCATAGGAAATAAAGACAGATTATGTCCTTGCTCATCTGCCCTTGTTAGGGAAAATCTGAGACTCCACTATGGAAATCTAACTTACCACTCCACTGTTCAGAATATGCAAGGGTCTACTCTTTTCCTTAAGGAAGCATTCACAGTCCTTTTGGCTTCCAAAGCTCTCCGCAATCTAGCACCTGCCTACCACTCAGCCTCACACCCAGCAGCCTACCTTTCCTGGTGCATTC
This sequence comes from Propithecus coquereli, assembly GCF_000956105.1. Lineage (NCBI taxonomy): Eukaryota > Metazoa > Chordata > Mammalia > Primates > Indriidae > Propithecus > Propithecus coquereli. The sequence continues at coordinate 3,280,963 of NW_012147841.1, forward strand.
CACTCCAGACCTGCTGGATCTCTTGCAGTTCTTCAAATATACCAAACTCTCCCCAACCATTTCCTCAGCCTAGAACCCTCTTTCTCTTCCCTCTTTTCATGATAGACTGTTTTCATCCTTAATCTCTTGGCTATAAGGTCACTTCTTTAGGTAGGTCTTCCCAGATCTTTTTATAGCAGGTCAAATTCTTTTGTTGAATTTGTTAATCACCCCAATAACAAATTAAAGTCTGAAATTCTTTAACAATTCCAAAATAGTTTGGGATTATGGGAGTAGAGAAGGTAAAAGAGTGTCTAGGCCCTTACAGGCGTCAGGATGTGGGGTTGGTAGGATTTTCTGAGGCCTGGCTCACCAAGCCCTGATAGGGTTAGGTATGGATGTGGATTTGGTAATTGCATTCCTCCATCACAAACATCTATTATTCATACCTGTAGTGTCATTGCTTAAGAACTGAGTGGGGGGATCTCCAATCTCTAATTCAATTGCGAGTCCGGTGGATCTCTTCCTTCGCAAGCTCTTCCCTCTTACTACTTTGCTGATACGGATTTTGTCACTTGGTATCTTCAGGAATAAGGCGAGATTTCTAACCAGATTATGAGAGCTGTAAAAGTCATCTTCTGTTACAGTAGGTAATTGGAAAGAAACAAATATGACTGTGGTAGTGTGGATTTCAACAGGTAGAGTTCCTTTGACCAAAAGGTAAAGCATCTGGTAGGTTCTATCAAAGTAATTTTCACCAAGGACAGTGGAGTCCAGGTCAGGAAGAAATTGCTCTATGAAGGAAAAAAGCCAAAAAAGCACAGCTAAATATATTTATATTATCACGCTTTTTCAATATTTGTTGGAATTTAGAAAATTTTGAGAAATTCAATGTTATTCGTTCATAAGAAAGCTATGCATATTAAAAACACAAACACTTATAGAATTGACATACGAAATTAAAGTCAATCCTTTAAAAATACTACCAATAATCATTATACATTAAATTGGTTTTTAAAGACAATTAGCTATAAACAGTATAAATGAGGAACAAATCTAATTATGAACTCAGGAGCCTAAACTGTACTTATAATACTATTTACATGTTCAGAATTTTAAAGCCTCGACTGAAGGCATTTGGTAATTTAAAAATATAAATTTAACTTTACTAGCCATCTAACTTATGCAGTGTTATATATCAACTCTTAAAAGAACATTTACAATTCAGTGTTTCTATTTTTACCAAGGACAAAAGTATGTAATGAAAATGAAGCATATATTAAAATATCTCAGAAGAATCTTATACCAATAAAACAGGTTTACGGTTCAGCCTGAAAAATCTTTGGTTAAGGCAAAATAAATTCCACTAGAGAACTGAATTTTATAGACATGATTGAGATCATTATATATATAATGATTGAAAAAATATACACACACACACATATATATGATTTTATGGCAAAGTATCAACAATGTCTAAGAGGTAATAAATCCACTAATACATATTGAGCCCTGACAAATGCTGAATTGCATAATAATAGTAAAATGAGACATGTAGCTCCTTACCACATTTTATTGTGAGGCTTACTAGGAAAAAGAAGTTAAAATTTTAGGAAGAAGAGGGAATTTCTCATGCATGTAACAGACTATAGCATTAAGAAACCATTTTATTACTCCTATACATTTCCTTAATACCTGCTAGTGTAAATTCTAGGTGCAATTTGGCTTAAACATTGTGTGAATCTGAAGAATGTGCTTTGTATTATAAATTGAAGCTGCTCTCAAGCTACTGTTAGAGATGTATACATGACTTATCCTAGGTAGCTTTCTTATGTTTTCACAGTAATGAAGGAAGCAGAGACATAAATAAAATAAAACATCTTGAGTAACACCCCCAAATATGTATAGATTCATAATACAGGGATATTATTTTGCATTCTAAGTGCCAAAGCAGAAAGTTAACTTAACAGCAATGCTATTTCAGAAAACACCAGCACCACTACCACCACATATGCACTTATCTATAAGAGGGCAGTAGTGGTATTGTTTTCCAGCCCTTCAGCACCTGTGTAAACAATTCTCTATATTAAATTCTGCCCCTTCAGATAGTTCCTATTTTCCTGAATGACAGAGTGCTTGGTACTATATGTATTGCTTTAGAAGGGTGAAAATTAAGCTGTAAATATGTGTAATCACTTGTATATGAAAAGTGACAACACTGACTCTCTTAGCTTATAAAGAGGCAATATATGATAATGGTTAAGTGCATGGATTCTAGAGCTAGACTCTGTTTTCAAGTCCTTGCTCTGCCTATACTAGCTTTGAGACTCTGGGGACTGAATTGTGCTCCCACTCCCAAATTCATATATTGAAGCCTTAACATTCAATGTGGCATTTGGAGATGGGGACCTTTGGGAGGAAATAAGGTTTAGATGCAGTTGTGAGGGTGGGGCCCTTATAGTGGAATTAGTGCCCTTATAAAAAAAGACACCAGAGGAATTGCTCTCGCTCTGTCTGCCATCTGAGAGCACAGCAAGAAAGGGGCCATCTGCAAGCCAAGAACAGCACCCTCAGCAAAACCTGACCATTCCGGCAACCCGATCTCAGGCTTTCAGAGATTTAGAGAAAATAAATTTCTGTTGTTTAAGCTGCCCAGTCTGTGATATTACTTCACCTACTGTGCCTCAGTTTACTCATCTGTGACTTCCTCATGGAGTTATTATGATACAGTAACAATGAGTTATATGTAAAGCTCTTAGAACGGCACCTGACGTATAGTAATGTCTCTGGAAACATTAGCTAATTCTAGTATTAGCAGAAATAGGACTTGTTCTATAAATGGTAGAGTTTAGATTACCCATTCATATTTGAAAGTCTAGCTTATATTATGATCTACAGCACAAATTTATGTAATAGTTAGCCAAGATTATGGAGCACATCTAAAAAGGGTGATGAATAGCACTTGTGAAATGGAAAGTATGAAGTTGTCCTCATTAGGATCCTGTTTAACAAAAAGGCTGAAATTGGCAGAGAAAAATCCTGGTTTTAAAATATTAATAAATGGATAAATTTAGCCTCTTCCATATGTTTTATTTAAATCAAGAGTTTACTTTATCATATTTACTTCATAGTGTTTAGTTGGTATTATACTAGTTTGCTTGGTAATACTTCTGATGACTGCTAATTAATTTAGGCTCTGACCTCTATGAAATAGAAGTAAAGCAGAGATAAGGTAAAATTCTAAGCAAAATCTCTTCTGAACATAGAAATGACTAAACTCAATGTATGTAGAATGAAAAATTCTCAGGGAGCAAAAGAATGTCCATCACAAACAAAAACTTATATCTGCATGTGTGCAGATAGATGAATTCCATCAGGAATGATCTTTCAGGACACTCATGTTATAAATGAATACATATTAGTATTTGCTGGGCCATGACTAAAAACTTATTTTCTTCTGCATTTGTCAATGGCTAAGGCGTTAAAAATATTAACAATGAAACATCACAAAGAATTTTATAAGTAACCAAGTACATATACCATGTGCACTGTGCTTTTCTGAGGAAATACCTGTGTATAGATGCTTATTAAGTTCACAGTATTTCTGTTGGGCATTCCACACTGTCGTTTTGGGACAGACCAATGAATTGTTCACATAGACATCCAAACGCTGAAGTGTGGAAAAAAAAGTTCCTACTACAACAGCCTGTTAAAAATAAACATTTTTGTTTTAAGAAATCCATAGAACAATAAAACAATATTTAGAATTTAGCACTTAAAATTTCCTTTATGCAAACCTTATGTAAAATATTAAAACCAAGTTTTACGGATTTAGGATAAATTTTGAACTAAAATTTTAAAATGGGCTTACATTTAACCATTCATACAGATGGTACAACTTAACCCTTAATTGTTGATTCTCAGTAGAAAAGTATAACATAAGAAAGAAATTATTGGAGGAGTATCTCTAAATTAAAGAAAGGGTTCCTCTATAAGGCAATAAAGTGCAACAGAAGCCTTCAATTCCAGGGGCAGGGGAAAAGGCCGGGGTGGATGGGGTTTAGTAGTGCTCTATATAATGCGAGCACACACAATTAAGTACTTAATGTTGAAAAAGATAGTTATCTCTGAGAAAAATTTGGAAGTAAAACTAATAAAAATCAGTCAAAATAACTATCCTCTCTGATTCAATTTTATCCATTTTTCATGTTTAAGTTCCCTACATTTCATGCTATCAGATATCGCCATAAAGTGAGGAGACTGGCCTTTGCAATGGCAGGAAAGGATTAACAAGGAGTCTAATGAGCTATACATAGTTTTGGAATCTTCTTTCAATAATGTATTCAGAAGGTCAGAATATTAGCAGCCACATTACTTTGTAGTCACCATTCTCATTTTTAAAGTTAAAATATTTTTTTTCGATTTTCAAGTTCCTATCTCAGCCATGCTGTATTCCAGGTGCTGGCAAAAGCCACTGCCTTCTGTGAGCTTACATTCTAGAGTGAAGAGAGAAAGAAAAAAAAATAACAGAAATAATACAAAGTAAAGTATAAAGCATATTAGAAGGTTATGAAGCCAAGTGAGAAGGGGTGATCAGGGTAGACCTGTTGAGAAAGTGGAATTTGAGGAGATGGGGAGTTTAGCCATCTAGGGTAGAATGTTCCCGGATAATGCAATATTGGAAGCATAGGCCTATGTCTGGTGTACTGAGGAACAGAAAGGAGCCCAGGATGGCTGGAGGAGTAGAAGAGGAAGCCAGAGAGCTCAGGGATAGGGGAGATTCTCATGTGGCCTCATAGGCCATTGTGAGGATTTTGACTGTATTGTACAGAAACCAATGGGGAAATTATTGCAGGGTTCAGGGCATGAGAGAGAACTGATCTGACTTATGTTTCGAAGGTATCTCTCTGAATACTAAGGTGAGAATAGACTATAGAAGGGCAAAAGTGGAAGCAGGAAGAGGAGTTGGGAGGCAATTATCTTAATCCAGGGAAGGCTGAAACTGGACAGTAGCAGTGGAGGTGGTGAAAAGTGGTCAGATTCCGGATATTTTGAAGGGGTACTCAACAGAATTTGCAGATGGACTGGAAATGTGAGAGAAAGAGAGAAGAGTGGTTCTAAGGTTTTGTCTCTAGCAACTGAAAGGATGGAATTGCTATCACCTGGGAAGGGGCAGGGGTCTCCTTTCATTACCCTTCTCTCTGCTTCACCTTATCAGCCTCCTTTCTTCACATACCTAACACTCTGGGACTTGGAAGTCTTATGTTCTTAGAAAAGAAAATCTAAATTATGAGATTACTGCTTAACTTAATACTCTTTCCCCACTGACATAGTATATATAAATTTAATGAACCTGGCTGAACTCAGTTGACACCAAAGATTTGACATTATTGAAGACATTTAAAATAACATCTTGCAATCTTTGAAGCAAATTCCAATGGTGTATTTCTAACATAGATAAGTAATAGCAGCATGGAAGAATAAGTATATAATTCCAAGTGATCAGATTTGGATGTACACTTTTTTACGTAAAAATTTTGGTTTGCTTGCTAATCGCACAAATCATAGGCATCACTGTCATTCCTCCTATATCAACCCCCAGATTCAAGTGCATATTGGGGGTGGGGAATGTTTAGTACTTATATATACTTCTAGGCTGACTGAAAACTGTCTAGGCTAATAGTATTTTTAGTAGTACCTTGATGGGTCCTTGAAAATGAGCTGTAAGGCTGACAATGTTAGAGAACTCAGGAAGAGATATAATATCCTTAGTAGATAGAAACATGCAAATAATCAACAGCAATAACTCTTAAGACATTATTTCTATCTTTCCTTACCTTGTTATGGTCAACATTAAGCAACATAAGTCGAAGATTCTGAGGACTGGTACCCGTGAAATAAACTTCGTAAGATTTGTTCAGAGCCACAATGCTATGAAACAAGGACAGCCTTCTTTGGCATGTGTATCCCGCACACCAACCATGATCCTGTGGGCCTAAATCCATGCAAAATGAAAGCTAATGTTCCTATATTATGAGTATTCATAGCACAAAATCCGAAGAGTAATTGTATTAAAAATAAATTACAGAAGTCAAGTTTAGCATTTATACCCATTATCCATCCACCATTATCCAGCCATCTAAGCTATTTCTCAAACCTCGGCAGGGAAGCAACTCTTTCCTAATACTCTTACTTTTACACTGCCCAGGGTAAGAAGGGTAAATTAATGTGTTGGTCAGAATTTGTACTGGAAGATGACAGAGATGTATCTTTACTTTAATAATCATATTCAAGCCCAGGCCACGTGGTGAGGAAGAAAATGCTTGATCCTTTCGCCTCCCTATCAAATGTGAACTTGGGTAGGGAATCAACTTCCTCAGACTCTTTGTTGGAATGTGCTATCACAGAGTGAATTTGTTAAAAACAGGGTCTTTACCTGGAAAACATGAACATTTGTATGCGTGGACCATTCATTCATTAATTTGTTCTTTCACTTACTCATTTGTTCATTAGTTAATTTGTAAATTTAACAAATATATTTGTTTAATTAAGTCCTTAATCTTCCTCCATTTTAATTTTAATTTAAGAAATTTTTGTTAAACACTGTGACTACAGGTACTACTGGAGTGTTAACATCATTAATGAACTAAAGCCATCTCAGAAATAACACTCCATCAAACCTTCTAGAAAGCCAACATATAGTGGATGGTTTCCTACCTGAATCCATTTTCTGAACAGATCTAACATTGACTTTCATAGCAAACTTCTCTATTCATTTAGTTTTAAAGTGGCTGGGATTATGCATATATAAAACATTGAGTGAAATATGGAATAGTGAATTTTCTTGATGCATTTATTCATTAGGTTTGCTGAATTTTCTGGCTTACTTGGAAATATTATCAATATTTATAACTGAACTTCAATCAAATTTTAAATCAATATAAACTTCTAAAGCTCATGCACAGCATAACACTTTCCTTATAATACAAAATATAAATTCTACTTTTAAATATACCTCTTTTGTGGGTTTTGCAAACAAACGTAAAGAAATGTCTATGTATAAAGCAAAAAATTTAGAGTGCCAATAAAGTCACATTTTCAAAATAAATAAAATTGAGTGTTAATATTTAAAAGGAAAGTTTAGTAATATTCAGTAACTTTTATCTTGAGGAATTATTTTTTCCATTTAGTATGGAGCATTCCAAGCTTTGGTGATTCTTCTAACACCTTCATGATTTTTCCATGTTATTATCATTTACTTTAGACTTCTTTAAATTGATAGTCACTGTTTAAAATTTAAACTCATTTAAAAGAGAAATGCCATGTCATTATCGTAAATAGAAACTTGTACTGCCTGCCAAAAAGGGAAATGTAAAAATAAATACATTGAAATTTTTCTCCACCATGTAAAACAGAGCAATTTGAAAACACCTCCTTGATTCCTCCATTATTCACTGACTGCTCTAAAACTGTTCCCACAATCTCTGCTTTGTAAAATCTGAAAGGCAGCATTTGAAACTGGGTTGACTGTAGGCCATAGAAACCAGGAGATCACATGTTGGGTGTGAGAAGCAAGGAGAGCCTCAAAATCATGAAACTTCGGTATACCCCTGACTCGGTTGGTTTCACTCTCTGTGATGAGTTTTTTTAAACGAAAATTTTTGTGGGGTATCAGCTATTTTGTTGAATCCTAGTATATTTTAGTACATGTTGTGATAATACCAGGGCACAGAGATCTGTCTGAGCCAGGCTGCGTGTCCCTTCATCATGTGAAAGACTCTAAGCCTGCTTAGGGGCTACTCTTTGAGCCTCTAGTGTCATTTCATGGATATACAATTAATCCCTGTCCTGTGTTTTCAGTGCCTTTTAGAAATTCACCTTACTAATTCAAAAAACCTTGGTCTCTTAAACTGATCTGCTTCTTTATGGAGACTATTACCTTCCCTCCATGCTAGAGTCGCCTAAGACCAGAATGGGAGAAACCTGACTCTGGAGCTTGATGAGATGACCTTGACAGTCAAAGGAATCAAAGATGAAAAAACACATTGGTCACAGATGAGTCTTCCAAAGATTCATGAAAATAAAAACTGAGTAGGCTGAGAAAACCACTTCTGAAGTATCCTAAATAACACATTATTATTTTTTAAATTCATGTAAGGCAAATTATATTTTTGGAGATACTTGGGCCAACTGTTTCTTCAAAATATTTATATCACCTTATAAATAAAGGCATGAGGATCACTCCAGAAGTAACTTTCTCCCCTCTCTTTTCTTTCCTCTCCTTCCCTCTTCCCCTCTCCTCCTTCTTCTTACTCTAATGACCCATTTGAAATAACTGTCCTTGTTTTCCTGCATGGGATACTATGAAAGAGTCAGTTCTCTTCCCTGCACATAGATCTTTCTTACAAATGGAAGGCAAAGAAGATTTGATGTTTTCTAATTTCATGTGGTAACTAATTTATGAGATGTCTCCATGCGTGCAATAAAAAGCAAATGCTTTGAGTAACTGTAGTTCATGTACATTGAATACCTACCATTAATGAGATCAACATAACCATTGCTTAGTACAGCCACTGGTGAAAGTCTTCGAGTTTCTGTGTCAGAATCTAGGCTTTCAATAACCATCATTGCATATTCCATCCCAAAGCACTTATAGCTCTGCCATTCTAGAATGTATTTACAGGTTGAATCTCTAATAATTCCTGAAAATATATGTATAAACATTTTAGCAATAAAAATATCTCTTTGTAAAAAATTCACATAATCTTTTTCTTGCTATGTAAGCTTAATAAGTAGAAAATACATTATTGGTTGAGTACAACAATCATTAAAAATAAAACATATATTTTGTTTCATGAACTTGAGGACTAACAACAGAATCAAGATCCCACAAACCTTTATAAGGTGCTTTCTCAGTGACAGGAATTCTACTTCCATTCAAGAATGTGAGCATCACCTTAGGAATTCTGTAGTCTCCAATTCCTAGTTGGCTGTTTCCATTCCATTCATATTCTGCTTGAGGTATCACTGAACCAGAATTCCCCAGAAAGGAGCCATCCAAGTCTCTAAGAAAAGATTTCCTTTTGGCATCACAAACCATGTCTACACAATCAGATGGATTGACCTTACTGTGGAGAAAAGGTGAAATGAATGATTTAGTTCCATTGTTCCTAGAGAGTAGGAATATACTTGAGTATTTGATAAGAGGGTATCCAAAGAACTTGTTAGACTGATTTAATATTTCAGAGAGGATTCAAAGTGGGACCAAGTAGCATATATAATTAGTATTGTAATGATGTCTGCTTTTCCATTGTGTTGATTTGGTATATTATTATGAATTCATTAACATTTCAAAAAGACAAGTTATACCTGTGGGATATAAAATTTAAATACCATCTTGCCATTCCATATTTTGTTGAATGTTAGATTTCATATTTGTGCATTGTTCACAATAAACCAACATTGCCTTATACAGCAGATGA
>NW_012147841.1:3291488-3292964 GCF_000956105.1 Propithecus coquereli
GGCTTTCAACTCCAAAGGCTAGTCCTATTTGGCTAAGAGCAAAGTTGTGGAAAAGTTCTGTTATCAGCCAGCATGAAGAGCATATGGGGGCTGGGTGCACTGCCAAGTACAGAAGATCTGGGAGGGCACCAACAGCACCCACTACAGGCACAGAACTCAGAGAAATTATATTTGAAAATGCAACATTTTCTTCATGACTTAGATATTAAAATTATATATTACATCTGAAAGATTCAATGGCAACTAAACAGGAGCTAAAACACTGATGTTCAACTATGATTAAATGAGTAAGTGTTGGGCTGTCATCAAAACAAAATCAATTGAAGTCAAACTATCTATGAAATAATGCATTTCTCTGAGGAGATGCCTGTTTAATTGCAGAGCATTATTCTTTTTCTTCTCCCCTAAACTAAAAACAGTCAAAAACCACTAATAGAAATTTTCTTTCCTCCAGTATCGCCTTATATCTAAATTCCTGGTCTGTACCTCTTATAAAAAGTAGCAGTTATTTGCTATATTTTTCTATGACTTAGAATCTAAGTGACCAGCTTCTGGAAATATCCTGATACCAACTGACCTTCGTGATCAGAAAAATCACTTTTCTAAGTTTCTGTATATATACAGTCACAGTGACTATAATGGCTGACATTTAATTTCCAAGCACATTTTGGAGTGCCTGTAATAGAATATTTGGAAAGCAACAGGTTAAAAAAATAGGAAGAAATGATAGAGGTGTTTCTTATCCTTTATGACTATTAATGGAGAGATTTTTAAACCTTAAAAAGCTTTTTTATTTTTAGAGACAGAATCTCATTATATTGTCCAGGCTAGCCTCGAAATCCTGGGCTTAAGCAGCGATCCTCCCACCTCAACCTCCTGAGTATCTGGGACTAGAGGTTTGTGCCACCACAGGTGGCTCTTGTACATGGAGAGATATTAATGTAGAACACACTTCAGACCCCATCTGTAACTTTTATATTTAACGATGATATTACTGATGATACACACAAACACACATTCACACACACACATACACATCAAGGCAGTGGGAGAAAATATACATATTAAAGCCCAGTTTTTAAAATTCAGCTGAGAACACTTAGATTTACATTATCAAATGGCCTTAATTTTCATAATGTTGATAAAAGTTTTATAGAAATTTAGCAGTTACTTTAATATAGTAACTTCCTCAGACCCTTAGCAGGGAGAAAGGAGAATGGAAAACTATAAAGAAAGAAAAGAAAAACTGAGTTTTTATACATTTTACCTTATATCAGGCCTATGTATAAATATTTTTGATTGTTCAGTAGTATCGACCAGTTGTATATTCTTCACATGGATTGGGTGCTGTAAATCCTCATTTAAAGGGTTAGTAATGAATATCACATTAATTTCTCCTGAACAAACATTCTTAAATCCAATAAATGTTGAACCTAAAACATAAATAATAGAAAAGTAATTATTTTCTCTGAAGAA
>NW_012147841.1:3293459-3293905 GCF_000956105.1 Propithecus coquereli
AATATACTTATACAGTACCATGATATATGCTATGGAGAAACAAAATTTATTCCAGAGTTATAGTATAAAATAATAGTAGAAAGCTCAGATCTATTAAATAATATCTAGCATATCTCTCCCTTTTTGCCTATTTTAGAGACATGACACTATAAATTATTTCTTACTAAAACACATTAGTCTTAGAGAAGGATTTTAATAAATACGTCTGTAGTTCATGGATTCTTTGTATTCAAGTTTGTACAATGTGCTTTTTTAAGCAAGTCTGTGAGTAGAGTGCCCAAAAGCACACTTTCATATTGTGGCTTTGGGCTTTGTTTTGGTTCAGATTCCCAAGAAACAGAATCTGAGATGTGGATTTTTGTTCAATTGAGTTATCAAAGGATTCTTCTCAAAATGGAGGAAGACAAGCTGCATAGAGAAAAGGAAAGAAATTAAAGATGGCTGTG
>NW_012147841.1:3304830-3305936 GCF_000956105.1 Propithecus coquereli
GTTACACTCTACATATTATTTATAGAACTTAATTGAGTAGATTTATAAAAGACTTTGTTTAAACTTGCCTGAGACATCCAAAAGGCCACCAATGGCGTTATAACTCATGATCCCTGCATGAGGCTTTCGGGGTGCCATGTTATGAGCTGAAGCAAAGGTGGGCCAGCAAATCCCACTTCTACCACCTTTTACAAAAAAAAAAAAAGTTAATGGAAATCGAGTATCTATTCATATGAACACCAACATGAAAGTTCGAAATTTTTCACCTGTTGGAGGTCTAGGACTCCGATGGGCAGCAGTGAGTTCAATATTGGGATCATCATCAGTCAGGACATCAGAGCAATTAAATTCGGGGCTACTTCCAACAATTAATGAGCTCTAAAAATAAGCCAAGTAATATAGCATTAATAACAGCTCTTCCTAAAAGACAACATAATAACGGAAAATACTGAATTCTACTGTAGTAAAACACAAACTATAAACTAGAGAAGCAGATCATTTGTTTAACAAAGTTGGAAAAGAAGTGACTGCTGCCCCAGCTAGAATGGCACACGAAGTGGGAAGGGGAAGACAGACACGTAAATAACGACATGTAATGACATGTTATGTTTCTGTGATGGAAATGGTAGGACAAAAAGCAGGAGTGTCATTACGACCTATGCTGGTTCAGGAAAAGCTTCATAGAGGGAGTGAAAATTTAACTAACTGTTGCAAGATTAGCAGGTGATAAGCCAGAAGAGGTGAGGGAAGGGGGAGGAGAGATACGGATGAAGAATCTTTAGGCAGAGGGTACTGAAGCCAAGGCAGGGAGGCGTGGACTAGATAGCGATCACTCTTATTAGTCCTTCAATAATTTTATCCTTCTCCGAGTTGCTTTCTTCATAGTGTGGCTATATTCATTTATTACCTTAATTTTTACTTTTTTACTGGAAATTTTGTGTGAGACAGCAGCTGGCGTGTAAATCATAGGAAAAATGGCCATTCCATTGTCAACCAGGGTCACATTATAAATGTGCACACTCTCCGTGGTCTGCAAGACAATTTGTAGGTTAGACAGTACTAAGGGCAATCATAAAAGAAAATACACAATTGCTATCTTCAATCTC
>NW_012147841.1:3305986-3309658 GCF_000956105.1 Propithecus coquereli
CACATTAATTTCTCCTGAACAAACATTCTTAAATCCAACAAATGTTGAACCTAAAACATAAATAATAGAAAAGTAATTATTTTCTCTGAAGAAAGTGGTAAAATCAGACTTATTTTATGCACATTCCATCAAACACATCCTTTGCCACTACCCACTGTTTGTGGTAGACTGTTGCCTCCCAATATCCACACCACTGGGGAATCTCCTCCCACATTTTCTCTGGGTTTGACCGTGTGACTTGGTTTGGCCAATGGGACAAAAGCAATCATGGCATAAACAGAGATCTGGAGAGTGCTTGCATATTAGAGCTTGCTCTCTCTTGGTGCTGCTGGGAATTGTGTGACTTCCAACATGTGAGTAAGCCTGGAATACATGTTGCTCAATCATTCCCATCACTCCAGCTAATGACCAGCACCAACTGTCAGCAAGCACCAACCACCAGACATGGAAATAAGTTTATCCTAGACCAACCAGCCCATAGCCATCCTGTAAACTGATGACACTTAATGAATAGGCCCAGGTGAGACCAGCAGAAAAACTACCCAGCTGAACAAAGCCCAAATTGACAATCTTCAGACTCATGACCTAATAAATAATTGTTTAAAGTTTCTAAATTTGGGGGGTGATATGTTATGCAGCAAAAGCTAACTGGAATACTATTTTTCTCTTGGCTTATTTACATATACTATGTGGCCAGAAGATAAAATTGATTGGATCCAAAAACTTAATCTCCATTATACTTAAAATCCAATAGCACACAATAAAGAAAAGCAAAAGGTGATCTCCAAAATTCTTAAATCACTTATATACTACCTATGACCCTTCTTAATTATATTTTCTCCAAAGAAGAGATTATATACATAAATATGAACCTGTAGATGAGTATTAAAAAAATACCCCAGTAGCAGATGCTGTTTGTATCCTGCCCAGAATCCCTTTACTGGGCCAGTGTACCCTACCCCTAGCTCTTCCCGTAAGTGTTGGATGAAAGTCACTCAAAGATGCTGTCTTCTCTAAAGAACTGCCCTCAGCTACTTGAGAGCTCCCTTGCCTGAGAGATTATGTACTCCCCACCACCACCGCGAGTAGCCATGCCTGACTGACAGGAAGTATGGAAGACCCCTTTGCCTCAATGTGGGGAAAATATGTGGTACAATTTATGCACCACAGCTCTTGAAGAATCAGTGGGAAGCTGGACTCCAGTTGAGGCCATATCCTTGCTTAACTCCTTCCCCTGTCCTATATTCTTCTTCCCTCAATCCCTTTTTCCTGAGAGCACACCTTCACTAAACCACTGACATAAGAATTCCACTTCTGGTTCTACTTCATGGATGCCTTGAAGAAAGAAAATGAAAGCTGTGGTAATCAAATCACAAATTCAAAGCAAAGCTCGGGATCTAATTGTAAGGTTAGCAGAACTTCATTAACTTAAAAGATGGCTGAGTTCTCAGCCCTAGCAAGCCTCCTACATCAAAGACAGGGCCCTGATAGAAAAAGAGTGGGATGCTAAATTAGATGGGAATATATGAAAAGATGTGCTTGAACCTTGACATCTCAGAATGTGCTAAAATGCTCTGGATGTGTGTAAATGGTCTACTCTCTCTTATAAGAGAATAACTTCCTGCTTCACTTGCTTGAAATCATGCAGAGACCTAAAAAGAGGCAGATGCTTTATAAGACAAATCTCACCCTTCACAGGACCTGTCCACAGGGAAGTATACAACAGTATGGCTAGTTCTAATACTTTTCTGGGATGGCTTTTGGAAGCTTGAAATAGTGATAGCCCACATTAAGTGAAGTAGAATTGCTCAAATTTCTATACCATATTCTAAAAATTGGGGATTGTCAAAAGACTTACAAAAATGGGGATATTGGAATGGATCTATTATATAATGTTAATGCATTTCAGCCCCACTCTGAGGTGGCTTTGAATGAGTGTGGTGTGGAAAGATCCTTCCAATGAACAGAAATTTTGGTAGTATAAGGGTCATCTACTTTGTGTGCAGAGAGAGATGGTCTGAGGTAAGGATAAATATGGACTCATGGGCAGTAGCAGTGGCATAGCTGGTTGGTTAGGAGCATAGAAGGAACTAGATTGGATGTACAGTAGAAAGCATGTAGATGGAACTGTGGAAGTGGGTACGAAAGGCATGTTATTGCCTACCAAAGAGCATTCAATACAGAAGAATCCCTGAAAAACCAAACGGACAAGATGATTTGTGTAATAGATATCAGCTAATCTCTGTCGTCAGCCACCCAGTGCTTGCACAACAGGCTTATAAACTGAGCAACCTTAGTGGTGGAAATAGAGGCTATGCATGAACCCAACAGCACGCACTTCTTTCTAAGATTCAGTGAAGTGATGGGTATCATTTATGGTCTAGGGACAAGCTGTGGCAGTATGACCATGAACCTTCTTAATACTACTTCTCCCAGAAACTGTGACCATGTAGAATCCTGGAGAAATCATGTCCTGATGAAATAATCTTAATATAATTAACTTCATGAAAAAGCAAGTGGACCCAAGTGATCCCAGGAGTAGATTGAAGTGTATACAGGCTGGCACACCCATCTTCCATCTCTGGCAGTACTGGTTGCTGATAGCTCTGTCTGCCCTCTTTTCCAGAGAATTGGCTTAGCCAAATGGGAACCACATCACCCAAGAAATTAAGGACCTCCCTACAGAGAGGGACAGCTGTAACCCCAAACTGACTAAGATGGGGATACAAATCTCTGCCCACCTCCACACCGCTGGCCAAATGTGAGATCAACTTAGTGGCAATTTACATTCCAGAGTTCCCCAGTGCCATCAAGTAAAGCTATTTTTCCAGCGTATACCACATCTTTGCTTAGCAATTTCCCTTGCCCTATCCTGCTTCTATCCCTTTCTCCTGAGAGCATTCCTTCAAGAAACCACTTACACAAAAATTCTCATCTAAGGTTCGGCTTCTAAGGAATCCAACCTAAGCTAATCATCTTTTGTATGTTATCTTTAAAGATTATGTCTTATGAAAGAAGAACAGTTATTTGTGTTTTTCTAAGAAATTCCACATCAAGGTTCCTTTTCATGAGGACATTTTCATTGCTATATGATATTTATAATATTCTGTAGCATATTTTTTATTGAAAGCAACATATGTTCAACTAAAACCTATATAGCGTGTTGCATAATTTTATCCAAGGGTATCATCATTATAAGTAACACTGAAAAATCATGGTTATTTGTTTTACATTTCTGGCAGCTAAAGTTATGAGGAATATGTTAAAACTTAGATGTTTAATTTATTGAACAACTTTCTTCCAAGAAACAGTGGTTAAAATTATCACTGGGAGACTTCGTAAGCTAAAATAAAGAATGGCACAGTATATTTAATAGGAAAAATGAAAATAATTGATGTGTTCACTACATTAATTTACATATAATTATTTTACATTTCTAAGGAAGCAGCCTTGGTTCAGTGAAAGAGCAGTGGAGTTTAAGTCAGGAGATTGTGATTCTAATCATAGCTCTGCCAATAACTGGGAATTTGACCAGACACTTAAGTACTATGAGCTTGAAGTTCTTCAGTTGTAAAAGGGGATAGTAATATATAATCCTTCATATACGAAAGGGCTTTTACAAATTATACAAATTAATTAATTTAAATCACTATACCACTGCTGTTGTTTAGA
>NW_012147841.1:3311013-3311354 GCF_000956105.1 Propithecus coquereli
TGTGCACACTCTCCGTGGTCTGCAAGACAATTTGTAGGTTAGACAGTACTAAGGGCAATCATAAAAGAAAATACACAATTGCTATCTTCAATCTCTTTTACCTGAAAATAAATTCCATAATCCCAGCATGTCCAGATGGTAAATCCCTGTATAAGAGAACACCCAGGAAGTCCATCTTGGTTCATATAGATACCGTACAAACCTCCGTGGGCTTCGTTGTCAAACCACTTTTCCTTGGAATTAGACTGGCCTTGTAAGGAAATATAGAAGCAAAGAATTCATATTACAATTCATGTCATAGAATTTTAATAAGTGGTATCAGTTAAAGTTAACAAAATTCT
>NW_012147841.1:3321680-3322091 GCF_000956105.1 Propithecus coquereli
ATGTAAGGAGTATTTTTAAAATCATAATAATTTAAATAGTGATTAGATAACTCACTTAAGAACATGGTCTGGTAATAATTCTTCCATGTTCTAGGGCTATAGTGTCCAATATGACAGCCATAGCCACCTGTGGCTATTTAGATGTAAATTAAGTACAATTAAAATTAAAAATTCAGTTCCTCAGTCACAGTAGCCACAATCTAAGTGCTCAATAGCCACATGTGGCTTAGTAATTACTGTATTAGACAGCACAGATATAAACCATTTCCATCCTCACAGAAAGATCAATTGGACAGCATGGCTCTAGAGTTTACGGATAAGATTGCCTGAGAAAGACATGTTATTTGAACCAAAATATTATTGTATTACCTTCCCCCACTGTAAAGTAAATGATGTTATCATCTATGTCCA
>NW_012147841.1:3322141-3324600 GCF_000956105.1 Propithecus coquereli
AATCTTAAAAATAACTAAACTTCCTGACTAGTACACTAAAAAAGCAGGAGAATTTTATGGTATATAAATTATACTAAACAAAGCTGTTAAAAAATAATTACACTGAGATTTAAAAAAATCAACTCTAGAAGGAACATACATTTTTCAGAGAAAGTCCCATTTCCTTTAACTTTCTTTACGCTTTCAAGGGGTAAAATCTGCAGTTTTATTATTTATTTTACTTTTTTGATCTGGTAATAATTTACTTACATGGATGAAAATCAAGAGGTTATAAAAAGTCATACAATTGTAAGTACCAAGTCTCTTATTCCTACTCACTTTCTATGACTTTTTGTTTTCTTCCCTTTCTTCCACAAAACATATTATACACAAAACAGCATTATATATACTATTTTGCACCCTCCCATTATCACTTAAGAATATCCTGGAGATTTCCCTGGATCCATACATAGAGCTCTTCTGCCTTCTTTTCTAGAGGAGCCTGGTGTTCCAGGCAGTTGGCTTTATACAACCAGTCTAACATGGGACATAGAAAGGCTTTCAGTTTTCTGCTAGTACAGACAATTCTGTGATAAATAACTTTGTTCACAAATAATTTTTTAGTGTGTAAAAGCAACTGTTAGCTACATTACTAGAAGTGGAAGTGCTGAGTCAAAGATAGATGCACTTGTGATTTTGGCGGACATTGTCAGATTCTCCTATGCAGAAGTCACATCGTTTTGTCATTCAGGCCACAGTGTGTAGATGTTCCTTTTCCCTACAGCCTTGCCCAAAGAGTAGATCAGTTAGTTCTTAGTTTTTACTAGTCTCATAGAGGGAAATATATCTCAGAACTGTACTTTGACTTTTTTTATGTATGTAGATTTTAACATGCAAATAGTGAGCATTTATTCTTTTAAAGCAGAACTACAAAATACTGGCATATCCCTATCAGCATGTATCTTTATGATAAGAAGTATTATTTTTGTAAAAGTGGTAGTGGGACAAGGTATTCACTGTTCCAGTACCAACCAAATCAAGAACTGGAGTTGCTGCTGAGTTTTTGGATCATAATCTGGAAAAACAAAGTTTTCCTTAAAATTCTATCCATTTTTTTAGACCCAATGTTTTCCTGAAATGGTGTACCTTGTTGAGTTCTTTCAGTGTCCAGAAGAAAGAGATATCACATATTGAACTGACAATTATTTATTTCTAACAAATTTGAACAAGGTATTTCCTCGTTTTACTAATTCTATGTTAAAAGACTTACTTGAGCAAGGTTCACCATCAATGCGGTATCCTGCTCTTCCAAATCCAGCAACTACGTTATTCTGTAAGACTGTATTGGTTCCTCTATTGATCTAGTACAGTGTTAAAGAACACAGTTTGGGTTAGGCTATTACAAAATTACACATTGAGAGCAAGTATACGACAACATACTTGGGAAAACCTTTAATTATCACTACACTCTCAGGAGGAAAAATGTAATTTAATTTAATTATTCACCCCATTCAAATTTATATTACAAATGAACTATTGAAATTACACCATGCTCTTGTTGTAAAACTATCCCTAGGTACTATACCCTAGACTTGGTTAGAAAACTGCATTAAGGAGATTGCTTTTTATTTGTCACAAAATCCACTGGATGTGGTTCAAAATTTACAAGCCATAGACCAAATTCCAGTGTTGTAGCAAGGTTACAAGGATTTTATCACTCTTCTTAGTTATTTTTTGTTACCAATTTGATTGATTTATTATGAAAAAGACAACTAAGGGAATTAGAGTAGATCATAAGATTCAATGGAAACATTCATTTGTTTAAATAAAATCTGCTATAATCACCAACAAGATCAGCATGTTAGATAATTACTAAATAATTTTATTTTATGAGCCAAGTCAAAGCGGTAAAAAATGGAAGCATAGAGCACAGGTTTAGTTCTTGCCTGTGGTATCAGCAAAATGATCAAAAGTCTCCATCATACTAAACACCTTTATTTTAAAAGATTATGATAAAAATACAGTCAAATGGAATTCATAAATGTAAATTAAGTACCTTTTTCTTTCAAAAGCTATACATAACTTCAAAGATTTGGAATTGACATTTGATTACATTTTAATATCTATAAATATAGGACGAGAGAACATTTTTGCCTCATCAATGTATCCTAAATTTCAGCTTTCATATTTTATCTTAAAATAATAATTAATAGTTACACAAAAACTCAATCCTTATCCCATCTTTCAAAGAGAACCACATTTAATTCTTTTTTGATCCTATGGTACAGGTAAATAAAAACAAAAGGAAGCTATTTTCCTCTCCAAGTCTTTCCTCTGTATTTTCTATTTTCTTGCTTGTAATTGCACTTTACATCTAAACAAACAGCCATAGTAATTGAAGAAACTTCATGGGAAACAAGAAGGTTCCAGTTAGCAACATGGGAGAAGTGTAAATAAGCTTACACATAGAATCGTAACAA
>NW_012147841.1:3326325-3328173 GCF_000956105.1 Propithecus coquereli
AAAATTATTTTTCAAAATAGTTTACTATATGACAAGGTGGGATTTTTTTAATTACAAAAAATAATACTCTAGGCAAGGGGCTTACAATTCAAAAGTCTACAGGAACCAATCAGTAACCAAGTTAAGGGTTTCAACTTTAAATCTACAAGATTATTTTTTATTTCTACTAAACAATATGCTTTCTCTCATTTTTCTTAAATCACTAGACTTCTCCACATATTTATTTTCCTACTTTTAACAGAGGAATATCTTTATAAAATCATGCTTTTCATGTGGGAAATTTAAGTAATATTCACTTTGTTTAATAGAAACTGTTTGAAAAGATATTTTTGGTCATGGTAAAATAAAGTAGCAATGTGAACCACTATTACAGCTTTAATTCTTTCACCTTTTGTACTACTTTTCCTGTGGTTTTTACTGACCTTAAATAAATGCACAATGTAGATAAAAGTAAACGCTGCTGTGAGTCTAAAAAAGGTAATGGGAAATATTCTCATGAAAATTTTATTATATTAGATTACAGTTTTAGCTATTTAAGATGTAGCTATTTAGTTAAGTCAAATGAAAATAAAAATAAAAACATTTTGCATATTTTTAATAAACACAAAAGTTAAAAATAAAGTACAAACCTGCCCTAGGTTAAGAAATGTTACAGCGTATCTTGGATCTGTGCTATCCCTGAAGCCTTCTTGACCACTGTGATAAAATTCCACATTACTTATTCTTGCATTTCCTAGGAGAGGAGAAGATTAAATTTTTCTTTTCTTACAACAGTTGGAATCAAACATTTTTGAAAAGTTGCACAAAGTTGTTCAAATTTTTTCATGAAAACTTCATTAGTTTTTCTTTGTTTCTTTAATCCAGAAAGGCAATATTTATCAACCCCTTTTTTCATTGTTTCCCCCAAAGAATCTTTTTAGACAGTTTTTTTCCTAATCGCCTCCCCTCCCTATAACATTTTAATAACACAGATATAGCATATATTTGTTAATATGCAGTAGCCCTTTGGAGGACCACAAACCCTTATAATATTTAAAACTTTTTGTCCCCCCAAGACCCAAGTGTCACCCCTTTGGGGGTAATAGTGCTCTGTTCAGAATGCATAACATAAGGCATGAGATATAATTTACCTAACATTTCTGTTAGCAGATTGCCCAATAGGTAGAAGTTATAGTGGAATAGCTGTTCACTCTATATAAAGATTTTCTACAATTACAACTGTTGCAAAGTGGAACAGGCAATATTGTGAATAAGTAAGGGCCTACAGAAACAGTTCAAAGCAAGAGTTGATCTAATCCTGCTACCCAGCTTATGGGATAAAAATATCTTCTTCCAATAAAAAGATAGGATTACTTGGAGGAAATGACTGATTCCCAATCTCAGAAAAAAATTACAATATGTGCTTACCATATCAGAAAGTGAAGAGGCTTAAAAAACTAAGTTAAAAGGGCAGGCATCAACATGAAAAAGTTCTGCATGCCAAATGGAGCATTTTGAGTATCAGTTAGATTAACAACCACAGTGGAGTTGAACATATCAAATATATTTAAATCCATGAGCTTATATTGATACTAATAATAAAACAAAATAAGTAAAAACTCTCTGGCACTTTTGGAGGATGCTTGGGAACTAACTCATTATTTTGAAAACTAGTCAATATGGGGAAAGAATCAAGCATTTTTTTCTTGCATTTTCCATATGAACTTTCCTTCAGGGTAGTCAAATGGTTGTTTAGGGGAGCTTCTCTTTGTAGATGTAGTCTAAATTACAGATGAGCAGGGAATGGTAGAATTAAAATACCACCATTTTAAACCTCAGTGATTTAATGGACCTGGCGATAATCATTAA
>NW_012147841.1:3331818-3333076 GCF_000956105.1 Propithecus coquereli
GTCATGTGCATTATAATCTAAAATTAATGTAAATTTATTTGTCCATTTAACGTCTGCTTCTCCCACTCCAGTGCAAGTTCCATGATAGCTTGGACAAACTTCTTCACTACTGAATCCTCAATGCTTTAGAAAATATGTGATGCTTGTTTAAATATTACTTGGATAAATAATTTGCAGAAAATATTAATTGCATAAATAATAGGAATATTGAAATCACTTAATTACTCTCTTTAAAAAGTAATCACACCCAAACTATCACAAATAAGAATATATTGTAAGTAGATCATAATACTTTCCCATAAACCGTCCTTCTATTTACCAATTTTAAACTGCACTAAGAAAGCGAACCCATATGTTTGGATGATTTGCATTAATTTGCTCAGACTAAGGCTCTCTTTGTTCTTATTCTAAAGCTCATTCTCACCAGAAGCGAACTGGGTGAGATCTGAGAGCTTGGAAACAGAATCCATTCATTTCTCAGATCCTTTGGCATTGAAAAGAGTATTTGTAAAACATGTGGAC
This sequence comes from Propithecus coquereli, assembly GCF_000956105.1. NCBI lineage: Eukaryota > Metazoa > Chordata > Mammalia > Primates > Indriidae > Propithecus > Propithecus coquereli. The sequence goes on from NW_012147841.1 coordinate 3,332,341, forward strand.
TCTATGGTCTGCATATAATTTATGAATGTGGTAGAGATGGGAATTGCCACCATTTATATCTTACCAAAATCTCTCATTTAACACAGGCATTATTTGGATATCACTGGGCATCAGGATTTGTTTTCTTTCCAAATCCTTAACATGTAAAACCACAAATTAGAAGTGAAGAGGTAAATAAAGTAACAATGAAATGTATTTAAAATAATTCCATTTTATGTTTTGCAAGAAATTATAATAAATATTTTTAACCAGAAACTTTCATATTTTTCTTTTTTGACATATATATATGTATATATGTATATATATAATGTTCTTTATATATTCTGAAGGGCCTTTGAGACCGCAATTTTTAAATGCCTGCTATCAGGTCAGTCTTTGCAAGCTGATTGTAAAATACACATCTCTCATCTGGTTAATCCCATGAAGAAGTAAATGTCTATGAGAGTAGGAAAGAAATCTTTTTCATCTGACCCACTGTGTGTATTCCTTTTCCACCAAATAATATTTTCTCTACCTGCCAATCCACAGCATCCATCAGAGATAGGACTTTGGAACCTGCCTCTGCAGTTTCTGATAGTTTAGTTTTATATATTGAATGTGGAATTCCATGAAGATCCAACTCACCAAACACCCCTGAAGGAGAAAAACACACTCCTATTTATTCACCCCACAGTGCTGAGTTAGTTGCTAGTATAAAATGAAACTTTTCATTGATATATTTTAATAAATGATTGAA
>NW_012147841.1:3333126-3335323 GCF_000956105.1 Propithecus coquereli
TACAAACTGAAATAGAACCAAAAATATTTCATCTATTTACAACAAAAAGCTTATGATAATCAGCAATTATAAATTTATTACTTAAAAAATCTTGACAGTAGCCCACAAATACTTCAGATTATACATGTAAACACTTGTAAGGCAAATTTAGAAGCATATTGTAATTTTAATAGATGAAGAAATGAGGTAGAGGTTACCAAAAGAATTTGCCCAAGGCCCTGAGGAAAATCGGCAACATATAGATATTATTTCTTCTGACACCTAAACCCCGGTGTGCTCCACTTTTCCTGTGGCATATTTTGTAACAACCACAACGCTTTATAAATAGGTAAAAGCATATAAAAAACAATCTGTACATTTGCATCTTAACAATTTGTAAAGCATAACCTAAATTGCAATCTACGTTTCCAGAAACCTTATTCAAACTTTTAAGACAAACAGGTGCATTTCGAACAGAGAGAAATTTTTGGTATTCTAAATGAAAGAATCTATAATGTCCAACTTCAAAAACCAATTGTTTTACAAGTAATTGCAATTAAAGGTTTTCCAATAAAACTTTTCCTTTTGATTTAAAGAAAATTATGTGATACAGAATTACAGACACATGTGCTTCCACCAAAATACTGCTTTAAAAGTTCTTTTAAGTTTCTTTTTCATACAGGTCAAATGTCCACCAGTCTATCCTGCTGCCTGACAGCTGTAGTTCCTATGAGCATCAGAAGCACCTGAAAGGCTTTTCTAACTTTACATTCCTGTCTGCTCCCAATTCCTGAGATTCAGATGAAGGTAGCCTGTCAGATGGGGCAAGGCTGGGGTGGTGGGAAGGCCCTGCTCTTACCGGTGGAAAATCATCTTCGGATGATGCTTAGTCCTTCTTTCCTTGAGAATTATAGTTTTATCATTTCATTGTAGCTTGTCTAAATGCATTTACAGCAAGGAATGCCCATGAAACAAACTGAACAGAGCTTTGGGATCAAGGATTCTCCAACTTCAGTGGTGTGCAAGAATCACCTAGAAGTTTGCTCAGAAGAGACAGTGCCAAGCCTTACCCTATAAAATATCATACAGTTGGCCTTTGCAGAATGAATGAATGAATGAATGCATACAGGAGGGACAACTGGTAGCCAACATATGAATAGTAGCACCCCTAGGGTATCAGTGCCAATCTGAATGAAATGCTCCTCTAAAATATTTGTGATATGTTTTATCAAAAGATTATAATCGCAGAGTAAATATGAATTATGAACAGATTATTTTATAAAATATCTTACAAGACATTTTAGTTACATTTCTTTTTGGTTAAACAGCAGCCACTTACCAAGGTGAGTGTAGGAAAGGCTATCGTTGAGAATGAGAATTTTGTGATCATGCAGGATTTTAACGATACTTCTTGTTTCTGTCTGGTGGAAATCATAGCTGGTAGTTGTTATCACAATCTCTTCTCCCTCCTTAGAAAAATTCAAATGCCAAATTTAAGAACAATTTAAAAAAGATTTATTTTTTATAACATTATTAAATAACTCAAATTTAATTTATATCTGATTAGCAATCATGGTATTACCAGAAATGGAGGAAATGACTGATTCCCAATCTCAGAAAAAAATTACAATATATGCTTACCATATCAGAAAGTGAAGAGGCTTAAAAAACTAAGTTAAAAGGGCAGGCATCAACATGAAAAAGTTCTGCATGCCAAATGGAGCATTTTGAGTATCAGTTAGATTAACAACCACAGTGGAGTTGAACATATCAAATATATTTAAATCCATGAGCTTATATTGATACTAATAATAAAACAAAATAAGTAAAAACTCTCTGGCACTTTTGGAGGATGCTTGGGAACTAACTCATTATTTTGAAAACTAGTCAATATGGGGAAAGAATCAAGCATTTTTTTCTTGCATTTCCCATATGAACTTTCCTTCAGGGTAGTCAAATGGTTGTTTAGGGGAGCTTCTCTTTGTAGATGTAGTCTAAATTACAGATGAGCAGGGAATGGTAGAATTAAAATACCACCATTTTAAACCTCAGTGATTTAATGGACCTGGCGATAATCATTAACAGTTGCTGACATCATAAAAAGAGAAACAATCATATGCTATGTGCCTACTGAAGAAAAAATACACCACCAACTAGAGAATTCTTACCTAAAAATTGAGCCTTAGTCTGATCAAGGTTCTAGCTTTAAACTACCTAT
>NW_012147841.1:3336491-3344477 GCF_000956105.1 Propithecus coquereli
ATTTGAGAATGAATGGAATGAGTTGGAGTTATCTACTCAGAGCTGTGAAAGAAGACTTTGACCTTTTGACCTACTTCCATGAATCTGGTTCCTAGAAATTAAAGCCAGTACACAGGAGTACATGGATGACAATGTTTACTATGGCGATATTTGGAAATATTAGAAAACTGGAATTAATCTAAATGTACATCAATAGGAAAAGGATGGAATAAATTTTAATATATTAATACAGAGGAGCAATAACACTATGAAAAAGAAGAGTTTTATCTATAAGTTTTGATCTGGAAAGTTGTTCATAATATGTTAGCTAAGAAAAGAAAATTGCACAATAGTGTACTTAGTTTGACCATGTTTTAATAAAAGGAACAATAGTACCACCACAAATCAGTATATGTAATATGAATATAGGCATAGATAGAAAACATGGGAGACACATAAAAATTGTTATCTAATGCTAGTTTCCTTAAGGAAGATAAAATTGGAAAGATGTATATTTCTAAGAAATATTTTCTTGATATTGTTCTGTGTGGTTTGGAGTGTTACTTTTGAAATAAAAAACAAACACATAAAATAATTTTTTTTTAAGATTGAATTTGCTTCAGGACATTTGCCAGTGGTGAACTGACTAATTCAAGCTAGAGCCATTTGTTTATCCCCTTATTTACTGGGTGTCAGTTTTAGAAATTATACAGTGGAGCAATTGTGGCACATGTTTATATACATCTCTTAAATAAATATGCTGTAGTATTAATAAAAGCAGTTATCACTTGTGACTAAATTAAACTCTTTCAGGTTGTTTGCATTCTGGGCTTAAACAGTAATATGCACAATGTACCAATGCAAATGGAAATTAAATCTCAGCAACAGTTGTGATTGAATAATTGATAGCAGAGTCAACTGATCCACAGATTATTTATTAATATTGTAAATGGAATAATGTGCAGGAAAGTTATCTTTTAAGGGAAAAGCACTATAATATGAAAAATATTATTGCTTATGTAAAGGAAAGATTATGAAGAAAACCAGACTCAAGAAATAATATGCATATGGAGAGATTTGTTAATGTTAATTTTGTAATAAGTTACATTTTGGTTTAAAATACATGCATTTATATCTATTTTTATCTGGTATAATGTGATATAATTTAATTTTTAAAAATCTCTACTACTTTTATAACCCTTTACTATACATAAATGTCTGTAAAATCTACTGATACCGTAACATCATGAACTGATAAGTACTTTAGTGCTGTATATTTTAAAGTAGATTCTCAAAACTGATATGACACTTTTGATATCTGGAGATACATACCCAATACTTTTGCCCCTTGATTTGGTCCTTCTGGAAGAGCCCATTCTGGGGTGGAATGATTTCCTCTAAGAACAATTTTTAATTCTCCTTTAAAAGGGTCATCTTCCCAGCCACCGATTAATCTACCTCCCTACAGTGCAACAGAAAATTGTTAATACTTAAAAATTAAGCATAAAAGAAAATCCCCCATAAAAAGGAGTTAAGAAGTCACTAGCAGCCTCTCCTAGTAAAAAGGAATGAGTTTTCCTATATAAAGAACAGTATTGTAATTGGAAGTGACTTTAATTTAGCCCATTTACTTTGGGATAGGCAGTTTAAATGATTACAAGGTCAAATTCAATATCTATTTACTGTCAGAACTGGATCTAAAACTGAGATCTCATAAAATCTGAAGTAGTGGTGTTTGAACAGATCATATTGTATTTGAATGTAGTATGCCGTATACCAAATACACTCTTCACATTTCCATCCAAGCTATGCCATTTATGAACCACCATTGTTAATAATAATAGCTATCATTACACGCTTGCTGATTCTGTGTCAGGCATCATGGGTAAGGCTTCACATATATTATGTCATTTAACCTTTACATTAAACTCATGCATTGGTATTATTATTCTTATTTCATAGGTGAGAAAAATGATGCTAAAAGAGGTCAAATAACTTACCCAAGGTTACCCAACTGAAAAACAATAAGGTAAAGATGCAAGTGTAGCTCTAATTGACCTCAAAGGCATATATCTAATCAAAGTATTATGCACTTTAAAAACATTGAAGCCCATGTTTCTGGACTTTATTTCTTTTCTCAAAGAAAATCTACTAACCATTTTTTATTTTTTTAATGGTGCTTAATAGCTTTTTGGTTAGGCCATCCTTTTTCATGAATAATATTACAAGACTGACAGGACAATTAAACTGATTAAGCTGTTACATGTTCAAGACCATTTGAGGTTTTATGAATGTGGTGATTATTCCAAATAATTGTAACATTTTTATTAGTCTTCTCTTACTTTCATAATTTCATCTACATCAATTTGTTTTAAGAAAAATTGTTTTCTTAAAGAAATAAAAAAGGGCTTAAATTCTTTTAACTTTTTCTAGAACTCCTAGGGATTCTTTGTTAGAGCAACCTGTTAGTATGGCCTTACCTAACAGTGGCACAAATATTCTACGTAGAATTGAAACTGGGTAGACCTCACACTCAAGAGTACCATAATAATTACTCCTAAGAAATGGTTAGTCCACAATTTAAAGAAGAGCAGAAGTACATTGGACTTACGTGAGGCATGCATTTCATGGGCTAGAGCTAGCTGGGTTTTTTATTCATACCAGTTGAATATGCTTAGTATTATTTCAGTAAATCTACATTTTAGAATTTGATTAATAAGGGTATAAGTTACAAGACCCTCACTCTTACCTGTAGTGATATGTAGGTAGCATTCAAAACAACTTTTCTGTAAGAAGACTCTACAGCTCCCACACTATAGTTATCTTCCAGTTCTAGAACTCCCCAAATAATGAGCCTTTCCATTGGAGGCAAAGCTGTGTCAGCTACAATCCATGTTCCTGTAAAACAATACTTTAAGAAATATGATCCACAGACTACAGCCTATAACAAAACATTGACAAGCTTATCAATGAATCCTGGTTTTGAAGATGATGGCCTATCTTTCCACATGATTGATTCCTGTCTCTTCCAGAAAATCTGCTATTGTTAATACGTTTAAATCCACATAAACCCCAAAAGTCTAGGTTCAGTATCTAGGACATAATAATAGAGTCCATAATAATAGAGTCTTCACATTTGCTCTTTCACCAAGGTGTGCTGCATAAAGGTGGAAACCTAACAACTGTGACGTCTTCCCTGTCATAGATGTTATATAAACATATGCATTTTACTCATTTGTGTTTATGTGTTTACCTTCAGGAATAACCACGTTTGATCCTGGGTGAGGTACAGTATAATTATTTTCTCGAGATGATTGCCAAAAAGAATCATTTGACCATAAACTGAAAAGAGAAATATTTCCATGAATTATTATCTCTTTATATTTAATGACCATCTCCATACGGTGTAGCACTATATTAGATGTTTTGAGGAGGACAGAATACAAATTAGATAGTTTATAATTTCACAAAATAGACAAGCTAATAGGTGCAGTTAGTAAAATATTCAACACATACAAATTACATAGTTTTTTCCCTTTGAAGAAAATTGTCTTTCGGTCACAATTCAAATTGCTTTTTCTCTAAATACACTTGCTGTGATATATACCCTATTTTTGACTAAAATGTAGATTTTTCAGTTTCATTATAAGATTTTACATGGTGGAGAAGTGAAAAAAAATGGAGGATATAGTTGGCTAGATTCTGTGAAGGGAGGGGCAGGAAGAATTGTCTCTGAATTGGCAAGGATGATTCAGTGAGGTTAAGCCCCCAGGCTGGGGCCAAAGGGCAGGTCAGTATCCAGAGTGAAGGCTATGTTAAATTGGAATAAATGTGGAAAGAACATTGGAGGACAGAGTCTCCACTTTTCACCACTATGCATCCTAGAAACTACCTCTTAATATAAATTGCTGTAAAGAATATTATTATAAAGTTGATGATATTTCCCTATTGGAAAAGGTTCACAATCAGAGGTTGCTCTCCTAACCCAGTAAAAAATTCAAAAATTCTGTGATACTAAATCCCATACCTGTATTAGTATTCTGTGATACTAATAGTTTTATTAAACATTTATATGACTAAATTGCATTACTAAGGAATCTGTCAATCAAAAATCCTCTTAAAAAATTTTGTCTTGGAGCCAGGCACAATGGCTTATACCCATAATCCCAGCTACTTCAGAGGCTGAGGTGGGAGGATTGTTTGAGGCCAGGAACTCAAGACCAGCCTGGGAGACATTAGTGAGACCATGTCTCTAAATGTGAAAAAAAAATTTAGCTGGGCATGGTGGTGCATGCTTGTAGTCCCAGCTACTTGGGAGGTTGAGGCAGGAGGATCTCTTGAGGCCAGGAGTTTAAGGTTTCCATGACCTATTATCAGGCCACTGCTCTCTAGCCTGCGCAACAGGGTCTTTAAAGAAAAAAAAAAAAATTGTCTTAATGGGTTTCAAAACAAGGTTAGTGGTTAAAGGGTTATTTAGAGTCAGGAAAATTTTATGGAGGTTTTTTAAAGGGTTGTATTTATTTAACTAAATAAACTGACCAGCATGGCACATATTAAAGACTGATTTTATCTAGCTCTTCTCAAGATTAATAGTCCTTCATTCTTATCCTCACCAACACTATCACTATCAGCATGCATGTTATTCTTCTTACTTGCCATTGTTATGATAAATAAAGCCCAATCCCTCTTAAACAAAGCATTTGAGTTTATAGCTTGAGCTTTATATTGTAATCCTGGGGTCCCAGTTCTGGATCAAGATTCCATTTGTTTTTGCTGATAGCTGTCTGAATAACATAAATTAATAAATCCAATTATAGCTATTTCCAGTGAGGAAAATTCATACTGTGGGGGAAAGAAAAACTATACTATGAAATATGAGGGCTGTCTGGAAAAGTATCCAGCCATTCTATCCATGTATCCATTGTATCCATGGCTGGATAGTTTCTGGACAGCCCAAGTATATATGTAGCATATCATCATATACCTTTATCACATTTGGTCTAGACCAATCTAAATCTGTTGTGCTAGTCATAGTAGGTATTACTTAAATATTTAATAATTATATCTACCTTAGAATATATAAGGGCTTCTTGGTCAGTAACCTTGATGGTTCGTATGTCTTATAAAGGTCTCTAGGCCTTTATATGAGCCCCCCTCCCCCACTTTCTCTACTGTCCCTCTGTAATACATACTCCGCAGATTAGCAAATGTGGTCTTTTTGAAATGGTATTTTGAGTATGTCACTTCTCAACTTAAAATCATTCAAAGGTTTCCCATATTTCTCACTACTGCCTGCATGACCTGAATAGTCTGTTTCCAATACCACCTCCAGGCCACTCTCCTCTGCTCAGTAGGGCCCAGCCATGATGATTTTCTCTCAGTTCTTGCACTTCAGGACCTCTGCTCCCAACTCCCAAGTTGCTCCCTTGGCCTTGAACACTCCTCTCCCATCCTTCACAGGGAGAACTCTTCCTCATCCTTTGGGTTGCAGCTGGAATGATCTCTCCTCTGGGTGAGTGTTCCCAACCACTCACCCCAAGGCAGTCCCTGCTATGTTGTTCTTTGTCTCACCCTATCTCCATTCCCTTTATAACATTTATCATAACTCACATTTATGTACTTTATTTTCTGTTTACTTTTCTGTTTGTTTATTGGTTTGTCTTGTGGTCTGTCTCTGTGGATAGACTATGAGCATAATGAAGTCAGAGATCCACATCTATGATGTTCACTATTGAATTCCCTGGGCCTGGCACGTAGTTAGTGCTCAGTAAATATTTTTTAATGGTTGAATGAATATATAAACAAATTGAATTATCATTTTTATATAATAGCCACTACAGTATTTATGTATTTCGAAATGTCATTCATCTAAAAAATATCATTGAGTTATACTTGATACACAGTAGTGGGCTATTAAGTGTTCACTGAATGTTAGTTTTTATCATAACCATCATTTTTATCATCATTATTTGTCCATTAGGGATGCAAATATACATCAAATCAGGATCATGTCTTTAATGGTTTTAAAGATTAGTATCAAATTATACTAATACCATCATGTATGGTAATTACTATGATACAAGGTAGAAAGTGATGTTTCACATGACAAATAAAGGTAAAGAACTCTATAAGTTATAAAGATAGATAAATTGTTTTTAACCAGAACAATTAAAATGTATTTAAGAGACCACGTATTTCAAATAAAATTAAATAAGTTGTATTATGAGATTTGACCATGATGGTTATTCTAGAGCCACTTTATTGGACTAATAAGGAGAACTAGTTTCTGATGCTGGACCGGATAGGCCATCAATAAATTCTGTAATCTCAGGTAATTCACTTATGGTCACTGGGCTTCGGCTTTCTCACCTGTACAATTAGGGAGTTGGGCCAGGACTAACAATCCAATCAAACATTCTGCAAGTGTGAGGTTACCAGTCATTTTCACGCATAATTTTTATAAGATTTTTCCATTTTTTAATTAGGTTGGTTGTAGGACTCAAGCAAAGTAATGAGAGTGGAAGTACTGTGTAATCTACAAAGCACTGTGCAGGAGGAAGGCATTATTATCTCACCCAGGAGTAACACATGAAAAGGATTATGTCAACAGATATTGAAAGATATTAACTAGAAGAGGCCTATATACTTATAAGTGGCTGGTCTCTTCCTGGGAATTGGTTTTCTTGATGGGGGATGTATAGGAAAGCAATCCTGGAGAATACAACAGTAAGCCTGGAAATTAATAGTAACATCTTTCACATCAGGATCCAGGGTCCCAGAGGTGGGCTGACTGGGATGAAGGTCATTCCTTCCTGACACTGAAAGTGAAGTAAAAACGGTTTAAATTAACATGATGATCAAAGCATTTGAATATAAATAAAATCATGGCATTGTGGAAAGTGCCCTTTAGATATGTAACTTGGTATAATTCAAATATATGGAGTAGGCATGGAGAAATTCTGATAAAATGTACATCTTATTAAGAAGCATACAGTTGGAATATCTTGATACAAATAAATGCTTTAGAATTTAATTAAAATTTATTTTTAAATATTTTTATTTTCCAAAATAGTTAAATAATAAAATGGAAACAAAATATATGAATATATGCCAGCTTCCATGGTACTTATTTTTCTCTAATTCTGTGAAATAAAACTATTGGATTCAGTTGTAAGCATGTTGATGTTATCTCCAAACATAAAATATAAGTTCTTATTTCAATTCAAGGCCTTTTGCAGCCTAAATTTAGTGTCCAGTTCTTTCACTCAACAAACATTTATTGAATCCTGCTATATACAATACACTGTATAACACATTTGTCTATTAAGCAATTCTTCTTGTCGTTTAGACAAAGCATTAATCTCTAAATACATACATATACACACATACACACATATATACACTGTGCATACACTCCCACGTGCTCACCCACACACACACACACACACACACACACACACACACATTTCTGCCTAATGAGTACATACCCAAGTAATACAGAGTACTGGTGTTTGCTTCAAGGTGCCAGTCTCCATTCTTGCTAGTATTCCAGTTCAATGGATTTAAAGAACCATTCCTTATATCAATAACATTAAACATATCAGGATTTTGGGTGAAGTTATGTGATATAATTACATAGTCTTCTTCCTATGAAAGTTTACAGGAAAATGTGGCTTGTTTTATATGTTAATTCTCTGCATAACAACATTAATTTTAATGACATATAATTAGCCCCTGTATTATGTTAAGACTGAAAAGTTTTGGTTTTAGTTTTTTTGCACCTTGCATCTATATTTTTTTTTATTATTTCAGCATATTACAGGGGTACAGATGTTTAGGTTACATATGTTGCCTCTGACCTCCCTCCCCCCCCAAGTCCGAGCTTCAAACGTGCCCATCCACCGGGTGGTGCGCATTGCACTCTTTGTGTATGCATATACCTGTCCCCTCCTCCCCCCTCTCCCCTCCCCCCTGCCCGACATCCAATAAATATTATTCTTATATGTG
>NW_012147841.1:3348037-3367599 GCF_000956105.1 Propithecus coquereli
TGGGTGCATACATATTTAGAATTGTTATGTCTTCTTGTTGAACTGTACCCTTAACCATTATATAGTGACCCTTTTTGTCTTTCATTACTTTTGTTGATTTAAAAACTAAGTTATTTGAGATTGAAACTGCCACACCAGCCTTCTTTTGGCTTCCATTTGCTTGAAATATTGATTTCCACTCCTTTACCTTGAGTCTAAATGTATCTTTGCAGGTTAGATGCGTTTCCTGGAGACAGAAGATGCTTGGCTTTTTTTTTTTTTTATGCATACAGCCAGCCTATGTCTCTTGAGAGGGGAGTTCAAGTCATTCTCATTTATTGAGGGAACTAATAAGTGGGGTGAATTACTGTTCATTCTGTTGGGTTGCATTTTCTTGCTATATTTTATTTATTAACATTTTACATGTCTATAACAAAAATGCTAGCTCGATCACTAAGACAATGACAGGGTTTCTCTATTCTCTCTTCTGTGTGTATGTGTGTGTGTGTGTATGCTTTTATGTGTATGTGTGTACACTTATGAGTATGTGTGTGTGTATATATATGTATGTATTTAGAGAATATTTTATTTCTTTTTTTTAAATTGACACATAAAATTGTACAGAATATTTTATTCTATAATGTTTGAAATATTTAAAATGATGCTGCACATATATGTAGTATAAGTGGAAGAATATATATGGGGAGAAAACACCCAATTCAGAATACTGGTCATCATCAGAAATGTTGAGTAGGGAGGGAATGAGTTTTGGGTAAATCATACAAGGGGCTTCCACATTATCTACCATGATTTATTTCTTTTAAAAAATAGAAAGTAAATATTCATAGAATGTTATTAATAGATTCAGATATGTGGTGGGCATACAGGTATTGGTGTGGGTTTTTAAAAATAATTTTTTGTATGTTTGATATATTTCATGATACAAATAATAAAGCCCTTAACAGGTACTTAAGACATCATAAACACTCAATAAATGCAAATTATTATCATGGTAATAACAATAGGAGCACAAGCTTAGTATATGGGAATACGGGAGAATATTGCTTCTGATTCTCAAAAGAGGTTTTTGGTAGCTTACTTCTTATATTTAGAATGGGTCATGGAGGATGTGAAGAACTTTAATATCTCAATTTGTGAGGCAAGGGCCTTCTAGGCACAACAATGGGTGTAAGTATGAGCATGTAGGCTGCATTTGAGTAATATGCAATTATAATTATTAGGAGATGGATTTTATAGCTCTTTGTTTACCTTAAATCCATAGAATGTTGATGTATATGATATGTTGGTTATGTGATCCACGTCTTTAAAATACCAGTTAATGTGATTTGAGTTTGGAATCAGAGCCATCCATCCAGACATATGAGTCAGTCGTTTCTTCTGAAAAGGAACAATGCTTGTGCCTGTAGAAACACAAAAAATGAGCAAATAATAGTAATCCCTACCTCTAGAAAATTCCTCCTTTTATAAACAAGTGCAAATGTAAAATATTGGGCTAGTCTATGGAAGTCTCTGAAGAGGTCAGTACAGCATTTTATTACTTATGTTCTAAATGTCTTTGTTTAACTGAAGACTCCAAATGTTTAATATTACATTTAAGTGGAATGTAAAATGCTTTCTAAGTTACAATTTTGAATGGAGATGGAGCCCTTATTCCTTAGGGAAAGATGCACTTGAAACATAATGATGATTATGACTACTAAGACAAAAGTGCTTAAATATATTAATATAATTCTTCAGATATCATTGATCTAAACATAATTCCATTTAATTCTTTTAAGAACTTAATTCTTCAGAATCCTTGATTTACAGTGTATGCAAATATAAGCTCTGATTCTTTATTAGAATCTCCTATATATGTTGAGCTGATTAAAATCTGTATAACAAATACTAATTTTTAGGAGTAAATAATTTTATTTGACTTTAATGAAGTTATGCTTTAGAGAGCTTAAGGAACAAGGCTATGGCTAGACCTACCACTTAAAATTGGCCAAGATATGTAAATGTTGAGAATGAGAAACTTCCAACCTGAGCTACTTGTTATGGGAAACAGTTATATAATTTAGTTACGCTTTGGTCATGAGAAAATGTCTGATAACTTTAGTAGAATATTTGGAAAGGTCCCTTACAATATAAAGAAAAGATCTTTGATTAATTGTCCCTATTTTTTCAATCCCTTCCCTTCTACTTTTCATCTTGGATTGGATTTTATGTTAAGTTAGTAACTTATCACCTTAGAATTTAGGAGGAAATAGCTAAAAGCAAGTTATAAAATAAACCATCATTCATTTTCTTTTGGGAATAGGCAAAAAAAAAAAAAAAAAGAAAAAGAAAAACCTACTTCCAATAGCAAGGGGAAAAATTCATTAATTCTTAGACTTTATAAGTTCCTGTTAGTTTTAAAAGGTACATGAGCAGAGCACTCATACTACCAAAAACCCTGGAAAGTATGAGAAGAACTGTGATTATCTGAAATATTGTTCAGGAAATATAAACTTCTCTCCCCTCCTTGAGTCTACGTCTTTGAGGGTAGACTTCCCTGTTCTGTTGAGGTTGGGGGACTTCTGTTGTCCAAAGGGACATCAGCAGAACTGACATTACCAAAGGCTTGGAAAGTGCTTGCTCAGTGAGGTTTGACGTCTTGAGCCTCTGCCATCACAAGGAGAAGAGGCTCCCCCAGGTAGCTGCCCTCCCTTCACCTGAGACCCAGAATGAGCACACGTGGAGCCACTGGAGCTCAAACCATGGTGAGAAACAAAGCCCACCAGATCCTCACCTTGAAGAATAACCTCCCAGCTGAGCCCAGCCTAGATCAACCATCACAGCTCTCAGACATGTGAGTAAAAATAAATAATTGTAGGCTTAAGCTATTCAGTTTGGGAATAGTCTGTTGTGAAGCAATAGTTAATTTACACAAGAGCTAATTAAAGCCATCTAAAACCTCTAGAATATATTTGGCATATCTAAACTCCACTTAAGTTTTCTAACCCATGGGATTATATTAATACTTTAACATGACATTTCTTAATAATTCAGTTTCATAAGTAAAACTAATTTTCATTTTTCTTAGTTGTGCTTTTCCTAATTTTTTTTCAGCTGCATTCATTACGAGTACATTGGTTTCAAGCATCTTGGACTGAGATATGAGCTCTTTGAAGCTGAAATTTTTTAAAAAATAGGATCATTAAGAGTAAGCTAATTTGCCATCAAATTAATTTGCCATCTGGTCTAACTTTATACATATATTTACATAAAAATATATCATCATATGTAAGATGCTTTGATAAAGATATATAAGAATATATGTAAAGTTATACCAAATATTACTTCCCACCAATCTAGTATACTTTTTAAACTGTTGATTCATTTAATATGCATACATAATCCAAATGAGCGATCTTTTTCTGTTTTTAATTTTTTAGTAGTAAATAATTTTATTTGACTTTAATGGAGATAAAATAAAAGTAGTCAAATTTTCCTTACTAGGAAGTTGATTTTTTTTTTTTTGTCACATTAAAAAGTAAAATGCCTGGCATAATGTTTCTCTACTTTGCAATCTGGTCTGAGTATTGCAACAAATTTCTTCTAATTCAATACTTGCTGAGTACCTGCAATTTTCAATGTTCAGTGTTGAGTTTTGTGGTATCAGAAATATAAATTTATGTATCTTGCCCTCCAGGTGTTCTCAGTTTAGTAACTAAATAAAAATCTTAATTCTTGAAGGGAATAGGCCAAAGAGCACAGAGAGACTTCACAAAAAAGCTATCATCTCATAAATTCAGAAATACCAGACTTCATGAATCAAAAAACCAAAATACAAACAAATAAATAAAAACTCCTTCCTAAAATCGTCACCACCACTAACAACAACCACAAAAAACATTAGAGGTGAGATGTTTGAATAGTACTGCTTAAAAATTAATAAATGCATATATACTTTATCACGTTATATATTTGAAATAATTTACTTAGGAATGTTGCACATCTCTAAGTTTTCCATATAAGTGTATCTTAAACCATGTTTTATAAAATACTATTTTCAGTTTATTTACACCTATGCCATAAAGTATTTTAAAAGATTATTAAAAATACTATTTTATGACATAGTAATTAGAAACACTAAAATATTACCTCATCAGATAAAATAACTTCATTTGCTTTTGGTGTATTGGTTACTTTTTGTTTTAGCCTGTAGTTTTTATTTGGAAGAAAACATTCATAGATACTCTGCTTAAAATATTGTTTATTGTACCATAGTCTCTAAACATTTAAGTAACATTTTTCCATCTGGGACATCTATTTATCAGAAGAAAAGTAATGGCTTCTGGGTTTATATCATTAAGGCACTGAGACAGTGGGTATAACTATTACTCAGATAGTAGGCATATGACCCTTTCAATTTATAGGAGGAAAAAATCCTAGTAAGAGTTTTTTATAATTAAATCTAATAACTTAAATCATCTTAACAAATGATGGACGTGGTGCTGCACCTGGTTTCTTCTGCAGATCCACGGCTCACCATCTCCATCCTGCTCCCTTGCCTTCTGCATTATGGCTTGGTTTGGACAGGGGGACGCATAAGGAAGAGAAGAAAGGGAGGGAGGAAGGTGAAAGTGACGTCTTTATTCCCCTGACTCTCACTCTGTGGGAAGGTAGGGGGATCTTGGTGGGCTCTTGCATCTCTCAACCAAAGGGAGCAGCCCTCTTCATACAGCTCTATCTATTCTGTAACTGTTGCCTCCCTTTACCTTTTCAGGCCTAGTCGTGATAACAGCATTTTTCTCTTACTTGTCTTTTGAAGAGTTCTACAGTGGCTGTTTTCTGGCTGCTGGAAATGCTGGCAGGGGATGCTGCAATGGAATTGGCTTCCCTAATCTCTGTAGGAATAATGGGATCTAAAAGTGGCGGGAGTCAGTGCTTACCTGTCAGATATAAAGGTAGGCTTACTTAGCACAATACCTACTGGACAGAGGAATAATCAGAGTGCTCTGACCTGCAGGAATCTATGGCGATAGCTGATTGATCTTGAGATGCCAAACACTAAATAGGTGAGTAGCCTACTAAGGTGATATTTGGTGAATATATAGGAAGAAAAATGATAGAGGTCTTAGGTAACAGAAATCTAACTTCTTACCTATTTTCTAGATCCAAAACAATTCATAGACCAAAAGCCCCTCCACTGAGTGGTAGAAAGCTGTGGTCACTTAGGCTACTGTATACTAGGAAAAGGAAAATATCCCGACCTTCCAAGTTATTAGATCTTGGCTCTAAACTGATACTAATCCTCAAAGAAGCTATATGCCACCATGCTAACATGGTCCACCAGTCAGAGTGGGGGCTTATGAAGGGTAGGCGATAGAATTAGTCTTTTCTTAGAGTCACAGTGAATCCAGTGGGGCCACGGGTCCATCTTATGGTTATTTCTTCAGTTCCAGAATGTGTAGTGGGAATACATATGGAACTCTGAAGCAAGGGCAGAAGTTGGAATTCTTACAAGAAATATTTTAGTAAGAGGATCTGATAATGTAGAGGGGAATAACAAAATTCCACCATGTCCTGATGGATTTGACACAAGTAATTTTAGCAGCTATCATGTGGCTAGTATAACCATGCTACAAATTTTCAAAATTTAATTGGTTTATATTGAAATACATTATATTAGCTTCAACTTGAAAATCTTCCCTATAAATATCATTAACTGTGGAAATTTGGAAATATTGATAGCTTTTTAAAGTAACACAATGAAAGTATTTGAATATGTTGAAGAAAAATGGTTAATGTTGACTCTGTAATGGGAGAAAGAAACATGCTTAGATTTTGTTAATAAAGACTCTTTCTATACTTATGGTTCTTTATTATTAATATATGTTTAGATTAGACTTCAGTGATTACAGTTTTACATACATCATCAAGAAGCTGCATCATTTAGATTTACCCAGAAAATGTAGAAACTATGTTTGATGATGATAAAAGATTTTGCTTAGCAAATATTTGATGCATCAATGCTTTTTCTATTTTCCAAGATATGCATTTCACCAGAAAAGTATATGCAAGAGTGGATTCATTGTAGACAGATATTTTAACTAATAATTCCTAGACAGATGATGGATTGATGAACAAATGGATAGATGGAATGATAAAGAAATATGTATCAATATATAGATTTGAGCCAGTCAGGGTGGGCTAGGTCAGGTAGAGTGGGAATAGATATACTTTGCAACTAGAAGACTAGAAGAATTCCCACATTGGTTCCCTGACTAATGGAGTGAGGGCAAATCTGGTAGGAAGGACTAATTGGATGCTCTAAAAACTGTGCCTCTCACCCCCTTACCAAGATAATAAACTAAAAGAAATTTTAAATCTTTGTGGGAGAAAACAGAGAGCTTAGCGCCACGATCAAAGATTTGAGAGGTGGGGGTCAGGATTATCACTACATCCCCATTTAACTTGATTGTTGGGCTGGTGCAAATGCCAGATGGATCATGAATGACAGTAAATTAATACAACATAGTCAAGTAATGCTGTCAGGCATATCTGGTATTCCATGTATTGTATCTTTACTGGAACAAATCAGTAAATCTATAGTCCCTGGCACCTGGAACGCAGCTATTGACCTACTAAATGCTCCTTCCATTCCATCTCAATCAGCAAGGATAATTAAAACCCTTTGCCTTGAATAGAGGGAACACTGGTACATTTTTCCTATCTTGCTCCAAGGGCTGTGCCAACTTTCCTGCTCTTTGCCATAATGTTGTCTGAAGGTTCCTTGATCAGTAGAATACCATGCTGGCCCATGCATTTATTCAGTGCTCCTCAAACACCCGCTTTGAGTGTATTATTTGTTTCCTGCTTGGATTCTAACATAAACATTATGCTTTTCTGCAATCTTCAAACCATCAAGTAAAAAATCCAAGAAGCTGATGACAAAGGTCTAGGAGGATATATTTAAATTAGCAGCTTAAACTATTGTATTCTGCTTACCAAATGAGTCTGAGAGAACCACATCCTTTTCAAGCAGAGATACTGGGGAAGGCTTATTGAATGCCAAACGGTGGAAGCTGACTGAAGCATCACAGACTGAGCCAGCGAACCCAATGCTCCACTCAGCTTCTTGAGTGCAATGGGAAGGGTCTAACAGTGAGCTGTGTGGAATAACGGTGTGTCCTTTGTACCCTGGGAAACAAACACAAAGAGCATGTTTTCTATTTCATGTTAAAAAACTAAAAAAAAAAAAAACAGTCTACAATATATAGGTACTAGGACCCATAGTACCACCAATAAAATCTAAAAGTCTTGATATTTTTTTGTTTGTTTGTTTGCATGAGGCAAGGGGATCTTATACAGGAACTTTGCAGTGACTCTTCAGTCAGGGATCTTATTGTGCACCTAGCTGAAACATAGGATCTGGACGTATTTGGAGGCTTCATCCGACAGTATGGGGCTCTTTCAGAAAACAATGTCTTGTCTGTGCCTGGGGCTTGCCTATGTCCTTTAAATTATTAGTAAAGTTTGATGCTGGGTAAGATATGTAGTTCATGTTAAGTCTGCTTTAAAAATTCTACATATAGTAGTAACATTCATCGGGTGTTGGGCAGGTAGGAGTGGGGAGCAGTATATTCGCACCTAATGGGTGTGGTGTGCACCATCTGGGGGATGGACACACTTGAAGTTCTGACTTGGGCAGGCGGGGTAAAGGCAATATATGTAACTTAAACATTTGCACCCCTGTAATATGCTGAAATAAAAAATAAAAAAAATTCAACTGTGTTAACACAGACATATTCCCAGTGTATTTTTATCACAAATTTTAAGAGACTATTACCTGTAAGTGAACCATCAGTATCAATCAGCACCACTTCATGTTCCCATCGAAAGCCAGCCTTGTTTGGTGTGTGAAAATACTGGATATCAACAAACTTTGCACTCCAACCTCCACACCTCTCATTACAAACTCCAGTGATGGATGTCACCCCCAAAGCTGCACAGTTGGGACGGTCAAAGTTCATAAAGTGCACAGAAGATACAGTCAAGCCTGCACTAAATGGAAGAACCAGGCCTTTTGTTGTGCAAAATGCAGATCCCATACCCAGTTCATCAAGATGACCAACTATTTTGGCATTTTTAATCACTGCTCCGTTGGTTTCACCCCACCCTCCAACATAAGGAGCCAGAATCCTCTTGGTCTCGATTCCAGCCTCATAGTTGTTTACCATCATAAAGTTATGGAACTGAAGGGCACCTCCATTAACCCATTCAGCTCCTTTTTGACAGTTCCAAGTAGTAAGTGAATTAAATATGGCAGGCACTGGCACTGTGGAAGTACAAGATCCTGTTTGCATGGGGAAATATTCTTCAAAGATCCACAATCCAAACCAACCTTGAGAATGAACAGTATTGTTAAAGAATTCTCCAAGAGGAACTCTTTTTTGGCAAATGTTTCGGTCATAGGATGGCCCATCGGGGTGGTTGTTCATTCGGTACCAAAAACCAAAGTGAGTGCCACCAGCAGCTGCATTGTGCCGTATGGTATTGTTCGGGTTGGTTACCCAAAATGCAGCTGGGGTCACATCATCGTTCAGAAGACTAGTACTTTGCTGTACAAATACTGCCAAGTTATATTGCAGGATATTGCCATGTTCAATACCATCTTCTATAAAAAATGCTCCTCCCTTGATGTCATATATAATATTCCTCTCAACCAGAAGGTGATGTGTGTTATGGATAGTAACAGCTCTGTTATAGGTCTGGTGAATTGCACAGCCTCTTACATAAGATTTAAATTGTAAATCTCCCAGCAGGTGCCAATGTATTGGATATCGCCCTAGCCGAAAAGCCTGGCCAGCATGAAATACCTGTAAAACCCAGAAATCAGAGCCATTTAGTGATCCACATGGACTCAGAGTTTGTTTGGCTCATATTTTCCTGTTTCAAAATAATCTCCAATTTTATATTAATTATTATTAATGTATTCATATCCTCCAAATTATTTGTCATTTGAAAAAGTTGTTCAGCACCCAACAATTCTTGTTTTATACAGTGTATAATAAACCACGCTTGTTACAACATGCATAAATGAATGAATGAAAAAAAGTCATCTTTGACTCTTCTGCTTTTTACCTTAGTCTATCAATAAACTTTCATGTTTTACAAAATAAAACTTTTTAAAAGACTTTCTCCCCCTTACTTTGATTCTTATCTAATAAGAAATATTTCTTGAATATTTGCCATATGCCAAATATTATGCCAAGTGTTTTGTTTGATATTTGCATTATCACAATCTTTATCATAATCCTATGAAGTAGCCACTTACCATTAACATCATTTTACAGATAAAGAAATGGAAGTTAAGAAAGGCTGAGAATCTTGATCATGGTCACAAAGCTTCATTGAAACTCAAGTTGGTCGACTCTAGAGTTGATGCTCTTATTAACCATTTTGTTGTGTATTCTTTCAAATGGACTGCAGTCTAGTAATCTAATACAGAGGATGCCAGTGTATGTAAATGTGTGTGTGTGTGTAATATAATATCATGGGGTAAGGAAAAATATAAGGTCATCTATTTATTTTCACTCTCCATCTAAAAATTAAAAATTAGCCCTTACTAATATTTAATATCTGAATTTTCCCTGGCAACCTCACTCAGTCCATACTCAGATGTCACATGTGTGTATATAAAATATATTAGGAGAAGGGAAGTTACAGAAAATGGAAGTGCTGACTCTGTCAACATCAACACAGTCTAACTGTTTAAAGCCAAGTTTAAAGAATTTATGGATTTTACTATCATTTTTTTCCTTCCTACCCTCCTTCCTTCCATTCTTCAACTGAATACTTGGTAAGAACTATGCCAAACCCTGATTATACAGTGTGAATATGAATAAGATACACAAAAGCTCCTAATATCTTAGAGATAATATGCATATTTGTTTGTTTTTTCAATTAATAATCAATTGAGAATCAACTACACACCATGCATTGTTCCAACCACAGGGGAAAGAGCAAAGGACCAAAAAGGCAAAATCTCTGAGATAATTTAGCTTATGTTCTAGAGGGAGAGATTGAAAATAAACAAAAAGTAGATATTATATTAGGAGTTATGAGTAAATTTTAAAAAAACAGAGTTGGGCCGCAATTTTAAATAAAGGCAATGAGGAAAGGCCTCTCTGGAGAGAGAACATCTGAGAAGACACTGACTGAAATAAGGATGTGAACCACACAAATATTTTGTGGAAGAGGAGTCCAGGCAGAATGAAGAGAAAGCAGAAAGAACCAGGGATAGGAATGTGCTTGACATGGTCATGTTGGGAGGCTAGCATGGCATGAGCAAGAAGTAGAGTAATGGGAGACAAAGTTACAGGGTAGCTGGGGGTCAGATCATGTGGGTCCTATGGGAAGGACCTGGACTTTTTGTTTTAGGTATAATACAAAGCCATTGAAGGGTTTTGAATAGGGGTATAATAAGATTTGATTTATGGTTTTAACATTATACTTTGGCTTCGTGTGAAGACCCTCTTGGAGCAAGAGTAGAAGCATAAAGACCAGGCAAGAGAAAATCACAGTAGTACAGGTGGGAGAGGATGGTGACTTGGGTTTAGGATTGGGTGGGGGTGGTGGAAAAAAGTGGATTATGGATACAGTATTTTGTGGATAGAGAAGATAGAATTTGCTGATGAATTTGATATAAGTGTGAGAAAATACAGAAAGAAAATTTTAGCATGACAAAATGAGTGAATAATTGGATATTAAAATTGTCCACTTACGTATTTGTCTCCTCTACCAGATTGTAAGTAGCATGTGGCAAACCGCAGGAGCTCGATACATGTTCGTTGTGTGAATAACCTTGGGCAAGCCACTATGATTTAATAATAATGCCTCTTACCTCTACATATTCTATTCTTCCAGTTACCATATTCATACCAGGTACAGGAGCATGAAACATAATGCAGCCTCCAAACTGGTCACTTCCTATTTCTTCTCCAAACTTTCCTTGGAGACATGTCTGTGTAGCAAATTCACCTTTAAAAATATTTTTAAAACATCAGAAAATAAAAAACATGCCTTAGTCCTCTTATATTAAGGATTTTTTTTTCGCATACCTAACTATCTTTTTATTCACATATAATTTCAGTCTCTCCAGGAACATAATTATTTGCATTCACATCATCTCCTTTTCTAGATAGTAAAAAAAGTAAGTATCTTGTCTTGTTCATCTTTGCACTCCTTAAAGAACTCACTACAGTATTTTTCAGAGGAGATACTAAATAAATATTTGAATGTTCAAGGGAATACTGATAGGGTTTTTAGTATATTATTTCTGAATCTTTCCCCAAAGATTTTGGGATTAATATAATTAATTCAATCTTATACTTGTATAGCACAAGAATATTCACGACTTGAATATTGAATTGATGATTGAATATTACTTGATTCTTGCAACCATAGAAAGTAGGCACAACAGGAAGTACTCTTATTTTAAACAGGCTGAAAGTAGATTTCATGTACATTGTGAAACTTGATGCAGAAGAACTAGAATCAGAATATAGGTCATTTAACATTGAATCCAGTGAGCTTTATTCTATATCTCCTTTTGAAGAAAAGGCTATTATCTAAGCTGTATCTGTTGTTATTCAGTTACTTATAGGATTGAGGCAATATCAATGACTACATAAAATATTTAAAAGAGACTCGTCGAATGCATTGTGCTTCCTACTAGACAAATGAGAACTGTGGTAAACATCATTAAGTTCACCAGTATCCAGTTCTCTAATACTCCTGGGTACACAGGGGCTTGCACGGACTCACTCCCTTCAAGTTAGGCATAGCCATGGAATAAGTTCTGACCAATGACACCTGAGTAGAAGAGACATGTGTCACTTCACCAAACCACTTGACCAAAGCAACTACTTGCTGGTGCTTCACTCTCCAGCCATCTCATCTGCTCTGAGATCGTGCAAACCCATGTTGAGATGAAGCCTCCATTGGCCTGGATCCTGGAGTGATTATAATGAGCAGAGCCCCCCTGTTGACCCATATTGCACATATGTAGCATGAATGACAAATAAACTTTTGTCATTTTAAATCACTGAGTTTGGAACATATTTATTAATAGAACATAACCTAGTCCCGTGGTTCCCAGGGAACATTTTTGCAATATCTGGAAACATTTTTGGTTGTAACGGTTGTGGGGGTGTTACTAGAATGCAGTTGGTAGAGGCCAGGTATGCTGCTAAACAGTGCCCCACAGCAAAGAATTATTTGAGCCAAAATGTCAATAGTGTCGAAGTTGAAAACTTCTGACTTAGCCTGCTCTGGCTGGTTCAGATCTATATATCTATCTATCTCTTTATCAGCCCATTCATCCATTTGTCCATCTATCCATCATCTGTCTAGGAATTACTAGGCAAAATATCTGCCTACAATGAATCCACTCTCACATACACTGTTTTGATGAACTGCAGATTCTGAAAAATACAAAAAGCATTGATGATCAAAGATTTGCTAAACAAAATCTTTATATCATCATCAAATATGGGTTTCTACATTTTCTGGGTGAATCTAAATGATGCAGCTTCTTGATGACAATATGTGAAACTGTAATCATCCAAGTCTAATTTAAACATATAATAAGGAATCATAAGTACAGAAAGAGTCTTTATCAACAAAATACAAGCACATTTATTTCTCCCATTACAGTGTCAACATGAACTATTATTGTTCAACATATTCAAATGCTTTCATAATGTTACTTAAAAATGCTATTGGCATTCCCAAATTTCCACATTCAGTCATATTTACAAGGCAGACTTTCAAGTTGAAACTAAAATACTATATTTTGATATAAACCAATTAAATTTTGAACATCTATAGCTTGATTATACCAGCCACATGATAACTGCTAAAATTACCTGTGTCGAATTCATCAGGACATGGTGGAATTTTGTTATTCCATTCCACATTATCAGATCCTTTTATTAAAATATTTCTTGTAAGAATTCCAACTTCGGCCCTTGCTTCAAACAAAGTTCCATCAGGGAGTGTGACAGTAATTCCTAAGTGTGTGTAATTCAGTGGATTAGTTAGTGTTATGTTTATGCCATCAGCAGATACAGATGCAATGGTCCTTTTTTCATTCTCTCGTTGACTGTGTCTGTAAAAATTTTAACAAAAAATTTTCAAAATTAATATAAATTGACATAACATTGTTTTAGTATATTTGTTTTATGCTATTTTAAACAATTCATTTGTAAAGTAGGAAAATATTTTTCTGTCATGTAATATTCTGAAAAGGAATTAGAATACAGTATTTTATTATTTCTTAGAGTAAGTTTTATGGGTGCATTCAATTAAATTAAGTATTTTCCAAGTTCTATATTTGTTCCTAGAACTGTATTAGCTTCTGAAAAGTATTAAAAAGAACTATTTATTTACAACTATGAGAATCATATTCAGTGGTTTGCAACTGAAAATAATTTTATCCCCCTAGGCACCATTTGGCAATGCCTGCAGACATTTTTGGTTGTCACAATTAGGGGTTGCTACTGGCTTCTAGTGGGTAGAAGCCAGGTATGTTTCTAAGCATTCTATAATACAAAGGATGGCCCCATATAACAAAGATTATCTGGTTCAAGATGTCAGTCATGACAAAGTTAAGAAATTCTTACAAAGGGAAGTCATTGGAGGTTACTGAACAGGGAAAAGAAATGATTGAGTTGAAGTTTAAGAGACCTCATTTTTACCATTCCTCCAATGTATCCCAAATTCCAGCCATGGCAGAAAGGACTTGCCAATTCTATAATGCATATATTCATGTATTTAGTCATTCAACAACCATTTATTGAGCATCTAGCCTGTTTTCTAGGCAAAGAGCTGAGGACAGGGGATACTACATAGAAAGTACCCCTAATTTTAAGGTGTCAGTGCTAAATATGTCAATACCCGACTGTACCTTATCTACTAAAGTGTGATTGGTGCCATTAACAGAGGTAAGCTTAGGGGAATTACCTCTATGTCTTCCTGACCTTCCCTTTGACTCTTCTCTACCTTAGCAAATCCTTTTCCTCCTTTAAATACCAGTTTAAATAACAGTGCCACATTAAAAAGATTAAAAGTCACCTTTCTCAACTTTCCCAGCCCTTCTTCTGGGTTCCCAATACACCCTGTATAATGCCAGGTTAGTGTTCAGAGCAAACACATTGCAGTCCTGTGAGGTATCTACGTCTTGGTCCCTTCCCCTGGCCTGTCTGCTCCTCTAGGCAGGGGACCTGTTGAATCATTTTGTTTGCTGAACACTTAGTACAGTATCTGTCACAATTCAGTAACAGTTTTTCTTGATTGAACAAATTAACGCATAATGAATTCATGTGGGCAAGAAAGTGGAATGGAGCCCAAATAGGAAGAGGATGTAATATCGCAGGTGTGAGAAACAGAGAGTCTAAATTAAACTGACAGCAGGAAAAGCTGATGGAAGAGACATCTCAAGGGCAGAACCAAAGGAACCTAGTGATACGAAGGAAGTGAAGAATGATGATAATTAGAAGATCACTGGAAAAGCTTTTGTGAAAAAGAAATTAAGACTATAGGGGTTTAACGGAAAAAAAGAATAATGAGGATAAAATAGAAGAAAGGGCATGTCATATTTAAGCAGTTTAATAATTTTTTAAAATAAAGGGTAAGAAAAAGAAAGATGCTAGAGGAGACAGGAGAACAAAGTTGTTTATCAAGATGATGGGTGAATGGGGAAACCAATAATTCCAAAGAACCCAGGGAAGGACACGGAGAGGTGGAGATTAAGGATGCTTAGAGATAAGGAGAATCAATGGTACCAGATCTCACAGGTGGGATGGAAAAGGGGTGTAGGCTAGCCTTTCTTTAATTCCCTTGGATTCAGATGACACAATGATTTCTTTAGAAAAGAAGGTTCTGAAAAGCATTTTAAATGTTGAGTGCACCTAAAACATCTTTCTTTCCTTCATAGTAATAGCTAACATTTACAAAACACTTTGAGCAGAGCTCTGCTCTATTTACTTTACACATATTAACTCACTTAATCTTACAATAATTCTATGAGGCCGATTCTAACAGCATTCCAATTTTACTGAAGCACACAGAGGCGAAATAATATAGCCACAGCTAGTAGGTGGTATTGCTGGGAGCTGCACACAGGTTGACTGACTTTCGAAGTCATTTTCTTAACCACTGGCTTTACAAATTCTCAAATAAAATTTTCCAATGAAATAATGAACAATGAGTTAGATTTGGAGAAAAATCTCCTTAACTCTTATTTCTTAAAACTAAAAAGTCCTGTGCTAAATTCTGAATTTACTCTTTTATTCCATACAGAAAAGCTATAGATGAAGATTTTCTATTCTGTTAGTAAGTCCTATCATTTTTCTTTTGCCTTTTTGCCATTATTATTTATTTATTATTTTGCCATTGTATAATTAAAATTTCTTCCGAGGGCAGAAAAAAATGAGCACTTGAAAAGGTAAGTATATAGTTAACTCTTCTTAACATCTGCAAGTCTATTTTTAACTTGGAAAATGTCAAACTCAAAATGCCATCTTGAATTTTAATTTTAAATTTAATTATTACCTTAACATAATTTAGCTGTTTCTTGTCATAAATTAGTATTTGTTCTCTGATAAGCGCAACCATATCCAATTTTACTATTATCTATAATTTGACCAATAAAGCAAAAATAAGGCTCTTCTTGTCCCTACCCTCAATACACTTGGTGTTGTTATATTAATTTTTTTCCTTTTATTTCTTATTTGTTAAAATATATAATTAAACAGAAATTAAGGGTCATAAACAATTTCAATTTTAAAATGTAAGGCACCTAAAAGGTCATGTTAATCATTATTTTTGTATGATAATTTCTTCCCTTTTATTCAATCATTATCAACAATTTTGCTCCTTGGGAACCACTGCCAAGACTGTAATATAAGAAAGAGTTAATTAGCTGCTTGCAACCATATTCTTTGGTGACCTCAAACAAAGAAGCTCATTTACATTTTTTGCATTCATTAACATATTTAGTTAAAGCTCTAAGTGGATACTTTCACATGACTTTTAATAGTAGAATGATTTTTTTCAAATGGAGTCTGACATGGGAACTTAACTATGTATTAAACAAAATATTTTACTAGGTCATATTTTATAGGTTCAAAATTATACTTTATCTTATAAATTTAATCAATGATAATGCAATGCAATGATGATTAACAAAATGTTGACATTTGGCAAATATCTATTTGGCTGTTCATGTTTCTTTTCTTTATTAGAAGTTTCAAATTTAAATCAAATATTCATGGATCATCTGAATTGTCCCTCTTTTACACAGTTTAGAAATTTCTGTCCTAAATCAAAATCATGAAGCCCAGAAAATATCATACCTGTGTCCTGTGCTTGCAATTACAATGTTATCTCCTGCTTTCCATGTTACTGCTTCTTGTAAAATCAAAGTTCTTTCCCCTGCCTTTGCAGTATGAGCCAAACGAGTCCAGATCACAGGAACAGGCAGACCTGGAGCCAACAAACAAACAGTATTTCTTCAGATGTATCTGACTGGTTATTGAGAACTTTACACAGTGAAATCTTTCCCTGGATTAAATCAACTTTGGGAAGGTTCATTTTACCTTAGGATTCCATACCTTTTTCAAAAAAGAAATATGCAGAATGCTTGCTTTATAAAAGTAACAACTAGGTTTGTAATAGCACGTATGAGTCTATAAAATTAAAAAGCATTCTTCTGTAATGATATACTCTATAACAATCTTTTTTAAGGGACACGACATGAATATGGTGTGATAATATTGACAAAATGTGTAGAGGTCTATTATCTTTGTCATTATTGGTAAGAATTGCTTAAACTGATAATCTAGAGACAAATGTATAAATTACTAAGAAATTACAGTAGTATATATATTTATCACAATGTAGGACATTTATGATCATAAAGATCATACGATATCATGTTTATGGTATTCTAAATGTATAAAATAGATTATTGCAATATGGAAGACTTCAATATAAAAAAGACTCACACCATGCTTCCTTGAAATAATAAGTTACCCTGATACCTTAAACATGATCAAAATCATTTTTACTTCCTGGCAACTTTCCAGGATATAGTTATAGAAATGTACAACTATAAAGTTATTGTCACATTAAGTTATTAAGTGTGAAATGTCCGATTTCCTTAAGTACTAAGTTTGACAGTTGATATCTCTGACATTTCAGTTTGACACTTCTTATTTTATTTTTATTGTGAAGGTACATTATTAGTCTTTCAAATGCATGTTTTGGCTTGTGATTATCTTTCACAATTTTTTATGGTAATTTTTGTGAAACAACAGATAAATCAAAAATTCATGTTATTTTCAAATACGAGTTCTGTCATGGAACAAATGCAGCACAGACAGCTCAAAATATCAACGACATATTTGGGAAGGATATGGCTAATGAACGCACAGTATGTCAAGGATTTGAAAGGTTCCATCCTGGTGATTTTAATCTTGAAAATAAGCCACGTGGCGTCCTGAGACCAAGGTGGATAATAATGAGAAGAAAGATGTAGTGGAAGTGAATCATCTGAATCTCCATGTGAATTAGCAACAAGGTTTGTTGTTACTATTCCAAAAATATTGGACCATTTGAAACAAATCGGCAAGGTAAGAAGCTGGATAGATGGGTTCTGCATGAATTAAGCAAGCATCAGAGGAGAAATTGTCTTGAAGCTTGCCTTTCTTTGATATCATGACATAAAGGCAGACCATTTCTATGCCCTATTGTTATGCATGATGAAAAATGGATTCTTTTTGATAATTGCAAGCATTCAGCACAATGGTTGGATAAAGACAAAGTGCCGAAACATGGTTGAAAACTGAATATTTATCAAAAAAAGCTTAATGGTGTCTGGTGGTCCAGCACTGGTATTACCTACTAGACCTTCATGAAATCTGGTCAATCGATTACAGTGGATGTCTACTGCAACCAATTGGATGAAATGATGAGGATGCTTACGATTAAGCAGCTGAGACTGGTCAATAGAAACAGGTCAATCCTCTTGGAGACAACACTCAACCAACCACATGTTGCACAAATAATGCTGCTCAAACTATAGAGACTGGATTTGGAAACTCTCTGTCATCCACCATGTTTACAGACCTTGCACCAACTGACTACCACTTCTTCCAGGCTTTGGACCACTT
The DNA here is from genome assembly GCF_000956105.1 of Propithecus coquereli. NCBI lineage: Eukaryota > Metazoa > Chordata > Mammalia > Primates > Indriidae > Propithecus > Propithecus coquereli. The sequence goes on from NW_012147841.1 coordinate 3,366,247, forward strand.
CTTGCAAGGAAAAATATTCAATTCTCAACAAGCTGTGGAAAACACCTTTCACAATTACATAACCACTCGCTCTTCAGGCTTCTTTGCTGCTGGCATAAGCAAGCTACCACTAAGATGGCAAAACTGTGTTGGTAGTTTAGGTGCATACTTTGATTAATTGTACTGCATCTTGTTTAAGATATAATAAACTACCCTTTTCATTTGAAATTGGACTTTTCATATTCAATGACCTAATATTTTAGAAAGAGCTTGTTTTCAGATACAAATGTAGGAAATGACAATCTCCTGCTTCCAGATTTAGTGCCTTTTTATATAGATAAATGAAGTAAACAGAGTCACTATGTACTACGATAAGTACAAAATGAGACAAAAGGCATTGAGAAGCACATGGAAACGGGTAAGAGGAAGGATATAGAGCAGGCCCAGAACAGCTTGCAGATGTGACCTTGGTTCTGGGTCTTGATAGTATGCAAGAGCTGGACTGGTCTGGATACAGGGAGGGAAGAGGTAAAAGAGGATAAAGACTGGATATCTAAAGACTTGAGAAAGCCTGGCAAGTTTTCGCTTAGAGAGTGTTGTCAGGACGGTTATCCCTGATTTCCTGGTGAGTCTCTCCTCTACCAACTCTGAGCCATTTGGCCCTGTACCATGCAGATCCAGGATTCCCTCTCGCACAGCCAGTGTTTTGGCACCATATACAGGGAGCTCAGGAGATCGCAGATGCCCGTGCAAAGTAATGACAGCCTTGTGTTGAAATGGGGATGCTTCCGTCCCAATCTGCAAGAGGTGTCACAAACGTCATTCAGAAAATTAAAACAATATACACAATTTTAGTCATGCAAAAGTAATTCTTTTTTGTTCTCTCTTCTCTTGTGAGAATTAATTGCTTAGCTGTTCATATCTTTTTTCCAAAAGATAAATTTTCTAGTCAGCCAAATACACTATGCCAGACCTCTGAAAAGTATACTGACTGACTTTAGCCACATCTCAGAGTTTTAAATTCTGCTCTGTGAGAATACACTATCATCATCCCATTAAAAGTACAAGAATATTCTGGGAAACTTTTCCCCAGAAAAATGATTTTATACTAATAACATAGACCTAAACAAAGATAAACTTAGGAGAGGTTGCTATAATTAACTATCCATTTTATACACAGTATTTCAAAAAGAAATAGGGAGAGGTTAGAAATGAATATATTTCATGTTCTCGTGTATACCTGAAGAACGCCTCCATCTGTAATTAGAATATTTTCTGCCTGGAGTTCAATGTCAGCTTCATCAAATATTAGAGTTCCACCTATGAACCATATAATTTTGAAATATACACAAGGTCTTGTTAAAAGTTACCTAT
>NW_012147841.1:3378294-3380262 GCF_000956105.1 Propithecus coquereli
GAATGAACTTCTTTGACTTTACAAGGTGGATACTTCAATGTATAATGAAATTCATGTTTAAAAAACTTGTCCAAAGTTTCATAACTGGGAATTAAAAGAATCAAGTTTTGAACCATTTGAGATCCATACTGTCAACTGTCAACCATTAGCTGCCTCTCCAGAATTCATTACATAAACGATAAACATTCAAATAACTTGAAGATGATCAGAAGCAGCATAGCATATTGACAAAGGACCAAGAAGATATTTCAATCTGGTATTAGATTAGAAAAATGAGTCATATGTAATAATTAAGCAAATCTTATTTCATAACATTTTCTCCATTTAATGTGCCAATTACCTCTTTAAAAAGAATTCTGATGTGTTAAAAAGTTAATAAGCAATTATAGTTTCATGGCAGTAAGGTACTCTGAAAAACTCTCAATGTTAGTAAGATCACAACTTGTGAATTTTAACAAGTGTTTCTAGTGCCATATCAACATCAATGACATAAGTGAATTACCAGTTTGGGTCCATATTCACCTGTTTCTTCCATATTTGAAATTTACGTCAATTTAATGGGGATTTTGTTCCTAAGTAGAAGTGGAAATTTGGCTAAAAATTTTATCCCATGAATGAGTGAAAGATAATCATAAAATGGAGACTGCACGTAACTTGAATCCCATGTATTAATTGGGTGAAGTGAGATTGTCTAAAAATATATCTTAATAATTATTTATAAACGTTATTCCAATTCTATACTAATGAATATTACTGATAATATGACATCAAGATAATAAAAAGGCAGATATTGGAGTACCTCTGCTTGGGACAATTCCTCTGAGAAATGGAGTATCTTCCAGGGCATATGTAAATGGTAAAGGTGGATAAGCAATTGCATTAACAAAGATTTTAACACCGACCATTCCAGCTGTTCCTGCTGGAGTGTAGCAGTAGACTTCACTGGTGTTTACAGAAATAATTTGACAAGGGTCATCCCCAATAGTGACTGTGGTATTGCCTGGATAGAAGCCATTTCCTGTGATCACCAAAATAGTTCCACCACCGATGCTTCCAGAAGTTGGTGAGACAGAGGCTACTGCGGGGCTGCTGATAGTCAGATTTCCCAGAGCCAAGCCTTTAGTTCCCACCACAACACTAATAGAATGAAGTCCAGCTGGGAGAGGAGTCACAAGAACGGTGATGTTATTTTCACTGACATCTATTGCTCTGAACTGTTGATTTCCAATGAAAACAGCAATCTCCTCCAAGTCAGTCCCAAAACCTTCTCCTTCAATGAGAACTCTTTCAGATCCTTGGATAGAGTCTGGGAAGATTCTGGTTATATAAGGAGTGATGCTTTCTAAATATGAAAAGCTACAGTTCCCCTGACACTGGGCAGGTACTCCATGTATCAGAAGATCTACAACCACAAGATGTTGAGGAGCAGGGGATGTTTCACATTCAATGGCTGTATAATTCACTGATAGAACTTTACATGGGAAACGACCCATAAGGACTTCTACACCTGCAGAAGAAACTGCAAATCCAGAGCCTTTTATGGTCACTCTTGTCATTCCTGTAGTTGATCCTGCACTTGGTAACACCATGTCAATGTTTGGCAAAAGTACAAATCGTCTATAAAATTCACTGGGCAGTATATTGATAGCAGTGCCAAGGTTGTAGACTGTCAGAGTGACAATTTCTCTGATACCAACATCCATTGAGTTTTGAGGGTCAATATGACACATTATAGAACTGTCATTACTTTCTTCTACAACACAGGGGTAGCCACCAATTGTAACCTGAGAGCAAAATGAATATGAAATAAAACAAGTCAATATATTACTCTAGCATAAACTTAAATTTTGTATTAGCAACAACTACAGATTTAGAAAGCTAATCATGTGCAAACTTTTTTTAATTCATAAAATTAATTTTGGGGGCTGATTTAGGCATATCTTGGATTAACCTTAAGACTAAATTATG
>NW_012147841.1:3380312-3381723 GCF_000956105.1 Propithecus coquereli
TACCCCAAAGAACCCAACAACTTGACAAAGAAATTCACACTGTGATCTTTATAAAATTAATAACCATTTCTCAAAAGTTGCTATTCTTTTTTCTGACAACTTACCATGGTTTGGTGGAATTTCACATAATAATGTTCTGTAATCAGATCTAAGCCTGTCAATTGCACATTCTGAGCCACAAACTAATATAATCGAATTTTGTGGATTAAACCCAATGCCTGTCACAGTCAGGATTTGACCACCACCGAAGCTCCCTAGGGAAGACAAATAAAAGGAAAAAACAAAGCTAACTAAAAGAAAACCTTTTCTGCATACATATTTGTTGAACATTATCCTAAAATCTAACTTACTTCCTAAAAACAGAAGTTACGTTAAATAAAAAGGTTCTTAGAACTGAAATTATATTATGTTCTATTATTATATTAATGAAACAGAATCTCTTTTGATTGCAGTGTTTTAAAATTTTCACTGGTAAATGTCATATCTGGTAATTTATTTAAACTATTTCTAGGAACTAAAATTTTAGTTTAAAAAGATGTCACAAAGAATTTCGATGTAATCAAAACATACATGTAAAATTATTATTTTAATTGAGTACATTGGTTATATTTTTTAAGGTTTTTATTAAAATTATTTTCAAATAGAAAAAAGATACTAATTTATGTAGAAATAATTTCAAACCAGTGATGTCTAAATATGATTTTTAAAAAAATTTCCATGTATGATTGGTCATTTTAAGTAGGACTAAACTTTAAATAAATTATACACCACATTTAAAGGAAATATAAAGCATTATACTTTGAAATTTGATATTTTAAAATGATTACTATCCTTGCATGTTTATTTGTTTAATGCATAAAGATAAAAATATTTGCAGCATGCTATCAGTGGCTGAGGAAAATATTTTTTTCTAAATAAGTGTTTAACTGAAACAATAAAATATTTGTAGGTCCCTGTATATTCGTGACTACCTTGGCTTGGATGAATATTCTGAATATTAAGTGGATACTCGAATACCACTGTGGATACAGCAGAGCCTTTTGTCTTATGATGCATCATAACAGGGAAAGTGCCACCAGCATGATCTCCAATGACGCACTGCAACACACTGTCATTAACCATGGTTACATTACACTGGATGTTATTTATCATCACGGAAATTTCCAAGATCTCAATACCAAAGTTAGACCCAGTGATCTCAATTATAGTTCCTGGAGAACCTTAAAACAAACAAACAAACAATATAAATATATCTAAATTTCAATACTTACACATGCATTTAAAGATTTAAAGATATACTTCTTTACTTCTATAAATAAAAGAATATCCAAGTGTTTTAAAAATATGTGTCACATAAAACATTTTGACTATAATATATACTACAGTCTATTGTATATTAACAGTAAGTGAT
>NW_012147841.1:3381773-3384074 GCF_000956105.1 Propithecus coquereli
GTATTTTGAAGTCAGTTTTATCCACTTGAATAATGGTGACTGCAGTACACAAATTTGAGCCAAATAATGAGTATGTTTAAGACAAAGGAACCTGACCAATTACAGTTGAATGGACTTAATGTATGGGAAGATGTTTCTTTGACCCAATGAAGCAAATCATAGTTGGAGATAAGAGTCTGGAAAAAGCACAACAAGGTTTAATTTATATTTGTGATGTTACTAGGATTTGGGGCAAGTTATTTAACCTAATCTCAGTCTTCTCACCATAAAATAAGGTAAAAACATCTCATAAAGTAAGGCAAGAGGTTTCTTTGCATGGGAAGGTGCCCAGTACAGTGATAGTACTCAATAAACATTAGCTCTTATTACTACTTTGTGCCTCAAGTCTGACTTAGGAGCAGATGGGGACACATTACATGAGTATGTTTTAGCACTGCCCTGGCATAGGAGAAGGCAGGCGTAATGGCCTCAGTCTGGAAATATGCGCTGAGGCGTGCGTGCCTGAAGAGAGTACCTGAATCCTGATCCCACGATGGTCAGCCTGGTGCCCCCTGCTGTACTGCCTCTCTTGGGAGATATTGCAGCGACATGTGGAGTCAGTGACTCCATGTGGGTAAACGGAGTCGTGGACTGTGACACATCTTTCCCATTGACCACACTCACTTCACAGGCTTGCTCGGGTCCCCTGCCTGTGACAAGAGGATCAAACTGAGTGCAGCTCTGGCCATCAGGCCCTTATTCATTTCCAACCCCTCCCCCAACATTTTCAATAACATCTTCCTTTTCCCACAATCACTTTCCAACATACACAGGCTATATGTGAAATATTAATAATGAAGACCGCCAGCAATAGCCAAAAACATCACAAAGTTCATGCACATTACTGACAGGGAAAAAACCCTTCCTCCCTCAGAGACTCTTATTGTAGAGAATGCTGCAAACCCGCTCCCTTACTTTTCCAATTCTAGAGGATCCAACATTGCAAATTAGAGCAGGAAGGAGGGAAGAACTGCTAAAGGGAGGCACACTGACAGCAGCAAGGGTGATGGCTGAAGGTGAGGAAAGAGAACTACAGAAACCTGATACGAAAACAAAACAAAGACACACAGAGCCAGTGTTCAGACAAGCAACCCAAAATCTCGGCAAATCTTGACAGCATTGCCACATATTTTTTTATTAGGCTACACTCTGGTGTCAAAATGGTAAGTAAGCCCAGTCATTTTCTTCAATATTCTTTAAGAAGTCAGAGGAAAGAAGCAAAAATGTTTAGAAAAGCTTCCCAAGTATTGTTACTGTTTTAAAAAATATTTGCACAAACTGATCAACACATAAGTGCACATATAAAAATAACATCTATTGGATGTCGGGCAGGAGGGAGGAGGGAGGGGAGAGGAGGGGACGGGTATATGCATACACAAAGAGTGCGATGCGCACCACCCGAGGGACGGACACGCTTGAAGCTCGGACTTGTAGGGGGAGGGGGGCAAGGGCAACATACGTAACCTAAACATCTGTATCCCCATAATAGGCTGAAATACAAAAAAAATATTTGCACATAAAACATGTCCTTTATTGACCTAGAATAGTCATGTTGTTTAAATTATTTCTTAAATGTTGTTAAATAATAACTAATAGTTGTTATCTAAATTCCCAGATATTTAAACTTCACAACCTCCTGAGTTAGAGTTAACAATATCTCCATTTAGTAGATGAAAAAACTGAAGAATAGAGGAGTTGAGTTACTTAGCTCAAGTTACACAATAAATGGCAAAATTGAGATTCAGAGACTCCTCAGAGCCCAGGCTCTTAACTACTAACTACAAATAAATAAGGGTAATAATGATAGCAAATAACATATGTTCTAGATATCATTCCATCTACTTTATATGCATTAACTTACTAAACTTCATAATAATCCTATAAAGTAGGCTACTGTGATTAATCTCACGTTATAGATGAACAAACTGAGACACTGAGAGCTTAAATAATTTGCCCAAAGACACACAGCGGGGGTTTGAACCTTGGCAATACACTACCAGGGTTCACATTCATGACTATTACATTATCCTATCTTTAAGGGAAGCCTGGTACGCTAATAGGAACTAAAAACATGTTCGCCATTTGACATCCTCAACAAACTAAGAGCCGTCAGTTTATGTCATAAATTGAAACACTGTAATTTATTATAAAAAATTTTATTTATAACCCAAATTTTATGAATCTTGAAAGACTTTCAAACCTAGAAAATAAAGTTCTGAATAAATTGCTTAAAATTAGCACAGTCATAAAGTGATTTATTAA
>NW_012147841.1:3384124-3386166 GCF_000956105.1 Propithecus coquereli
CAAAGCAATTAAAGAAAAGCACATTTATAGAAACCCTTATAACACTAACATTAGCTCTGAACTCTTACCTGCTGATTTGCACTCCCAGCAGCTATAGCATTATTAAAGAATGTACAGAGATGCATTTTTCTGAGACTGATGTAACTTCGCAAGCAGTGAAACTATACTTGTCCAAAGGTCCAAGATTTAATAACCGCAAATAACTAAAACATTACTATTAACCCAGAAGTTAAAAAAATAGTAACAATGCAAAAGTTTTCCAGTAGCTAAAACCATTATGGCAAAGTTTATGCACTAAAGCTCCTGAGCACTTTACTCTCATTAATTAATGGTTCTTTTGCATGCAGTTGTAACAGGTGTGGTTATTTAGTTTTCTATAGTAAAAACAGAATATCAAGGAGCAGTGAGAATCCCAGGTAATAACCAAAAGCAGGTTCACAGGCAAAGATGAGAATCACAACCTGTCTTCCACGAGAGTCAGCGAGGTTATTTAGGATAGAATTTAACAAATCTCTGTGATTTTTATAACACTTGGGACCACCTATATCAATATTTTTTGAAGTGGAAAATACATTTTACTCTTGTGATCTCATGAAAGTGGTTAGGCACGCTCACATACACCCCCATTGTTAATTGAAACAAAAGTTTCAAAAAACAACATTTAACTTTAAAAGATATCCATACGCATGCCATCCATTCTGATATTTCCTATTTTATTTTATTTAAAAAATGCTGGGTGCAACATACTAAATAACACCATAACTATAAATGCATTATAAATCTCAGTTTAGAAAACTCAATACTATGTTCTGTATTAAAAACATGATGCAGCCATGGATGTTCATAATCTCAAATTTTGATTAAATTAATTTCACAGACATATTCCATGGGCAGAGTCTAATACACAGATTTTTAGACATTTACCCTGAATAAGTAACATTTTCAGAATAGGGGTGCTTTGATCCAGAAGAATTGTCTGTCCTTTTGTAATAACAACAAGGGATCCTTCTTCTGGGGGAGATTTCCCGCCCCACGAGAAATTGGAGGACCAAGCATCAACATACAGAAAGTCAGTGTTACCCTGTAATAGAACATGAGAGACTTTTAAATTTTGAGATTTTTATCAGAATATTTCATTTAATTTGTCAAGAAAAAGGAAATCTAAATGATAATCATTTTTTATTGATAATAAAATACCACCTACTTTCAATATGTTATAGCTGCCTCTTGGTTTATTTCACAATAATAATCAATCAAAAAGTCCATTACCAGTTACCCTACACCCAAAATAATTAAAAATGTAAAATAATACACATTTAATAATAAGCAACAAAAATGTAAGCTACTTTAAATTTATTATAGTTAGAGGTGAGTTATTTTTTGGAGACATTCAAGTCAAACCTCCATTACCAATGAGTCCACCTCCCATAATGCTAGTTTTTCTATTGTTGTGATCACTATACCAAACAGCACTATTACCAGCTGGGCCATGCCAATGCTTCTGATGCGAACATGAACTAGAGCCCACCCTGAAGTAGTATGGGCATTTGTCATGCAGATGATGTGTGTCTTGTTGGAATACTCAACATCACATTTAGCTTCAGCTACAGTAATGTTAACATCCTCCATGTTTTCACTGTAAAGAAAAAAAGGGGAAAAACAAAGTATTTATGTTTTTCTCAAATTTCTAGCTTACACTGTCAAATCTCTTTCTTCATATGCATTACTGCGAAAATAATGATCTTATCCTATGAGCCACCAAAGTACAGACTGACACTTTTTTCCCAGTATTAAGACTTCAAAATATTCATTGAGAAAAAAGCAAAGAGATTAAGAGGCCAAGAAATAGAACTGTACAAACTAGGAGGTGTTCCAGTGTTGAAGGAAAAACTGCTTGTGTTCAATTCATTGAGAGATTCTATGTTGGTCTCCAAATAGGTACTTTATAAGAGACTTAAAAGGATCATTTTGTCCATGTGACATTCACAGACCTTAGAACTTAACTTCTTCATAAAAATATAAGGCCAAAGGGCGGTGGCTCA
>NW_012147841.1:3398596-3412972 GCF_000956105.1 Propithecus coquereli
TTGTCTATCAAGTAAAGAATGGATAAATAAATGTGGTCTTCCATATAATAGAATATTATTAGGTCATAAAAAGAAATGAAGTACTGATACATAATACCACTTGGGTGAACTCTGAAAACATTATACTAGTTGAAAAAAAGATGGTTATAAAGGATCACATATTATGTGATCCTATTTATCAGAAATGCCCAGAATGGGCAATCTATAGAGACAGAAAGTAGAAATTTCCTTGGGCTGGGATAGAAGGAGGGGTTGGTGTGATATCTAAGGGTTTGGGGGTTTATTTTGGGGGATAATGAAAATGTCCTAAAATTGACTTCGGTGATAGATGCACAACTCTGTGAATATACTAAAAGTTATTGAATTGTGCAGTTTAAATGGATGAATTATATGCTATGTGACTTATACCTCAATAAAGCTCGTAAAAACTAAATTACAAGGTTATGATCAAAATGTTTTTATTGGGAATACAGAAATACAAAGGAGATCGTTTTATTTTTACCTTATTAGCACATGTGAGATTGCTGAAGCCATGTCCAGTAATTGTTATCAATTCATTTACTGTTCCAGTGGATGGAGTAATGTTGCTTATAGATGGTGAAAAACAACTTGAAAGCTCAAATAGCAATCTTTTTGAATTTTTAACCCCGGTATTATTCAGGCCACACAGGGGTTCTGTTGCTAGGCAGCCTGCCACAGAGCTTCCCAAGTGCAAAATCTCAGGTCCTCCTTTAGACAAAAGAACTGTCTATAAGTCAGGAATTATATTCTAAAGGAAAATTGTTTTCAAACTGTGTTATTCTTTCTTTTGATGATTGTGGTTTAAATTCTGGTAAATATATATATTTTTAAATGACAAGAGGGTCCTAGGAAGTACAAAGGTATTAAAAACCTCGACAAAGATGGTACAATAAAGAGGGAAGAGTGAATATAAAATGTATTTATTCTTCAATTTGTCCAAGGCCAGATTGCATAGGGAAAAATAAAACAATAACATCATCTCACATTTTAATATATTTTCAGGCACATATAGAGTGTCAGAACTCTTTCACATTATATTTCATTTGAGGCACACAAGGATTCTGGGAGACTGGTAGGAAGACATTAAGACATTGTTTTATAGAATAATTTCCAGCCTCAGAGAAGCCCAAACATATTAGAGGTCATGTGGCTAGTAAGAGAGAAGCACAGTTAGACCCAGTTATCTGCCTCCTACTCCAGAAAGATCACATGAGCTCGGATCACCTATGTAACAGATTTTCCATCTTACCCTGAGCATATGTGGCTTCAGTGCTACCCACAAACAGGTGCAGGGGAATGTGCCTGGATTCAGCTGGTAAAACGTTAATGACTCCTTGGAGAAAAATGGAGTTAGCTTCATCAACATACCCGCTGCTATAATAATGGATTCCAGGTGAAGTAAATTGGTAAGAAAATGAACCTGCCATAAAATGAGATTGTACATAATAAATACAAGCAATTAATGCATCTTTGAAAAGGGGGTGAGAAAATTTGAAATGATCATTTAAATGCACATGCAGATGACAGGCTTCTTATTTTTCATGTGTATGATATTTCAATAGGAAGTAGGAAGGGAATGATTCACTGGCTATAAAAAAGATATCTTGTATAATGAAATTACATTCCATGAAGACAAGATCCAGCATTAATTTTCTGGAAAACACCACAGGAAGTCTGGCATAATTCTCCAAAATTTAAAGAAAGTCTCAATGTGGAATGACAAATTAAAAAAAAAACCATCAGTTTAATTTTTGTTTATGAGTGAAAAGTTCAAACTGTTACATGTACAGAACCAAACAGGAAATCTAAAGGACATACTTTACACTTAGCTGGCCTATAAGGAATGCTCATTTTAAAGCTGATTCCAATCAACAGAAATGTATCGCTTGCTACCAGATAGATTTGATTAAACATATATTCTCATTGTATTTTGTTGTTTTAATGTTTTTTGATGAGTCAGTTATTACAGAATCAATAAAGATATTTCTAAAAAAAATAAAGATATTTCTAATAACAGAGCTCATTTTCATACATGCAAAATAACTTGCTTACACTCATTAACAACATTTGTGCTACGGCAATAAAATACCAACTAAACCACCCTGTATATTTGTATATAACATTTTTCCAAAAGTACTATATATTACATCTAAACAAAATGTCATTTTATTATATCTAGGAAAAAGAGGCATGCTGCAAAATTCAATAAAGCAGAAACATACCTGACTTAGATTTCTGTCTTCCATTCGTAAATCCTTTGCCATCGTAAATTACACTTCCAGGACTGGAGACAGAGAAAACTCTATATCCTATCCTCCTAAGAAATGGATGTGTTTGCCAGTGCCATGTCACTGTGTCTCCCACAGACACGTTTAAGACTGAGGGTGACCAGGCATAACCTAATCCATGTACTAGGAGCAAGAATTGAGTCATATTTTAAAGGAAAAAAAGGAAAAGGAGTAAATTTCTTAAGAATTATCCTTAACAACATTGCATTTTTTTTACAGTCATTAGTGAAAACAACTGTTTAGTTAACATTGTAAAACTTTATTATGTACATAATTTAAACACTTAACAAAAATAAACAGAAATAATAGCAAGTAAGATAATGAGAAGGTAAGGAAAAAATAAGTCACACAACTCCAAAATGATGCTCAAGAGACAATCTGGAAAAAAGTCTAAAACTCAATAAATAAGTTGTTCAGAAACATTACATGGAATATTTTTAAAAGCTATGATCAACTCTTTAAGCATAAGAATTTTCTGAGGCATAGAGGCATGCAAAAATAAATATAATTTCAATTTGAAGATTCATTTGCAAACCTATGACTGATAAGAAACTATGGTAATTCCTGAGGTCTGTACTGCCACAAAACCAAATGGCAATTCCTGAAGTTGGAAATTGTAGTCTAGCCATCTAGACTCAAGCCTACCACTGATTCACCCCCATGTCAAGTGAATACCACTGACAAATTATAAAAGAAATAACAATACTTATTCTCTGAATAATTTGAAGTAGAAAATAGACAAAAATCAAATTAATTCCCAGGTAAAGTGCTTTCATTATTGACAATATATAAATGTTGGTTGATACCTGAATCTTTCCCGTTGTTGGTAATCCTGAATGCACTCCCTGTTGAATGAAGAGTACATTTTATGATCTTTTCAGATGATGATATAACATTGCAAGGGAAGGACCCTAGAAAGAACAAAGATGGCAAATAAAGAAAAAAACACTTTCTCAAATATTTTTTGTGGACTATAGACATGAAGTATAATTAATAAACAGCCAAGGCCCTTCAAAAGCTCTGCCTTATATAGTAGTATCTTTGGTACATTTTTTCTGATAGTAATCATGTGTGAGTACTAATTTTCAGAGCAGACTCCCCCCTTTTAAGTGTTCAATACTCATTAAATACACAATATTTATTGAAATCAAAAGTAGGTATTCAGTTTCTCTTTATCACCTTAACCAAATACACTTAACCTTTTTTACACTAATAGAAAAATAAAGCTTCCTTGATGGAGAATATTTGTATAATAAATATTCGGCATCTATAGCATATCCTTTAAGCTGAGAAAAAGGGTAACAGCCCTCCTGTGGGATGAAGGTTTTACCTAAGAGCACAGTATTCTCAGTTGGAATCGGGCTGAACCCAAAACCCATTACAGTGATTTCAGTTCCACCGTACAAGGAGCCTCTTTGTGGAAACATGTTGGTCACTTCCAAAACATACTGTATTGAAGCATTTAACTTGTCTCTGAAAAAGAAAAATGGATAGATTTTTCAGTGAGCTTCCTACTTGTTCATATTGCTAAACTCTTGCTAGGATATGACTCCTTTAGAAAGAGAAAATAATTGAATATTTGATAATACATTAATTTTTTAAGCTAGACAATCTGGTAATTACCATAATGTCAATTTGGTCAGATGGCATATTTCATAATTTTTCCCTAACTGTGAAAATTAGGTTTCTGAAAAAATCTAATCACACTAGAATTTGAGACAGATCTTAAAATATTATGGAAAAATTGGTTATGAGAACTGAGGTCACAAGAAATACATTTAATCTTTTAAAATATTTTTTGTTTCTGTTAGAATTACACAAAATAACAATTTTGTGTAATTACTTTGAATTTATCATTCCATGTTTGTTAGCAATTTGTCAGGATTTCCTTTCCCAGTGTTTCAATGAGAGGGTTTTTAATTTATTTGGCTTTGCTGCAACATGTCTGCTAGGAGGCCATCAAAATGTGAATGCTTTTCTGACCTGACTCCCATATCCCAGCTCCCTTCACAACTGCAGAGGATAGAGAAACCCAAGTGAGTGGTTGTGTTAACTTTTATTTAACTTCCAAGCATAACTGAAGTGGTATTTCTTGAACCACAACCTGCATTCAGGTGTGAATGGTGTCAATTCTGCCCATTATATTGTCAAGCCACAGCACAAGCCAACAACTCTTCTAGAACCCATGTGAGCTCCACCCTGTGAATCTAAGAAGGAGGTGGTCCTGAGGTTTACTTTTATTTGTTGCTCATCTTCCTTCACCTCCTCCAAGATTTCGCTGCAATCATCTCTCCTTCCACTTTGACATCAGCTTTACTTGCCTTTTTTTAGTCCCTAAATTTCAGTTTCTTCCTTTTCTAAGCATTCTAAACCAATAACTTTCTGATACCAGAACTAAAATTTTACCAGTTAATAAGCAGTTTTAGGGGAAAAAAATAGTAAATACTTACAGGAAATAGAGTTGGAGAAGGATTCTCTCTATCTTCTCCTTCAGATAGCCAGTTCCTACCCATTTCATGGTTTAATTGTCACTTTTTCTGAGAATTCTTCCCTGTTTTTCAGGATAAGTTATCTCTCTCTCTATCGTATACTTTTACAGAAACTTGTACCTCTTATTCACAGTATTTATTACATTTATAATTAAGTTATTGATATTATCCTTTGAGTCTATCTCTCCAACAAAATTGTGAGCACCATTAATGCAGGGGGCATGACCATAAATCCAACTGGCAAAACTGAGTAAATACCTGCCCCCTAAAAACTGCTTCAGAAGTATTTTCTGAATGAATAAAAATCATGTGACATATACACCAGCCTAGTTGCACAGAGAATTTTACAACCTGATCTGAGTGTTATTGGTCTCAAAACTAATTGTCATATTGTATTTTATGAGATATGCTCAGAATCTTTTGCAAAAGGAAATACAGAAAGGTAAAGAAAGCAATTGACATATTATAGGTTAATGGCTCTTTCTTTTCCTATCCCCAATTTCATTAGCCCACTGTGTTCCACAATTCCATCAAGTTTATGTTCACTATCATACCTTGTTGATGCAAAACCCCAGTTTCTGACTTCTACATAGATATCATGTTTTCCAGGAGACAACTTGGGCAAAAGGCAGCTAATATTGGTGAAGTTCCAGTGAAGAATTTGGCAGGTTTTTCCTCCAACATACACCACCATATGTTGTGTGAGTTCATTTCCGAAGTTATAACCCTTAATTGTTAAATTAACTTCTTCTATTATTTTAAAAGAAAAAAAAGTTTGCAAAAAGGTTCAACTTATTATCCAGTGTGAAATTTGAATATTAAATAAATCAATTCACAATTCATCTTTCATTGGATTTAGGAAATCCTAATAGTTTCAGAAACAAAAGGAAAAACAGTGAAAGAGTTGATGGTGGCTATGTCAAGATAAAGTTTATGTTCAATTATTTATAAGGGAACAAAAGATAGCAAAGTACTTTTAGGGAAAAAAACTAAATACTTCTCTCATTGTGTATGTTCATAGTGAAATAATAAATAGACTAGTCTACGGTAAAACACACAACGCACACAACTTATGACTGTTTTTACTTTAAGAAATAAAAGTTCAAGAGAAGCTATGTTTCAAAAGACTTTCTAGAAGTGGTTTCTATATATATATATGTGTGTGTCTAATGATTGATCTTATTGAAGAACATCTTACCTAATATTGTCCGTACTTTTGGACTAAAATCAGTTATAACTGGTGTCTGTAAACAATTATAACTAAAAGCATCCTTTGCTGTGGCTTGAAATCCATTGGCAATAACTGAAATATCAACTGTACCTTCAATTCTCTAAAATAAGAGGGAAAAAATTAGAAAACATTTAATGTTAAGATACACAAATTCAAAAAAAAAAAAAAAAGATACACAAATCCAATGGCTGAAAGCGGAATTATTCCAAATAAACCCCTGAAGATGTTTTGTTTCAAAGTCATGAATCAGAATCAATATTCAGATATTTAGAAAGTTGTGGTGTCAAACATAGCTTACATGTTAGAGTTCTCAAGATAAAGGTATTTGATATAGTTGTTTTAAGGGTTTTATGTTCAATTTAAATGCATTTATATTATTGGCTTTCTGAGGGCTCCACAATATAGTTGTGATGGTCTGAACAACTGATTCTCTAATTGATAAAGCATAACATATCTAAAAGTTTTTACTTTTTGCTCTTAAGATAGATTTAAATGTAATTTTTATTCCTTTTCACTGATAAATCACGTTATTATACTTTTGCTGACCTAGTTCCAGAATCCATGACTAAGCACTTGGACCCCCCTATGAAAAATATTTGGTACTTTCACTGATAGAGCACCTATGCATTTCCAAATCAGTATAGAAAAAACATCTTCCATCGTCTAGTATTTGTTTAATGTACACTCAGCATTTAACCAAATGACAATTTTACTCCTTTTTTAAAATTCCCTATATACTGTCATGGTATTTGAATGACAATTTTTAAAAAATAAGTTTTAATTGACAATATCCCGTAGATTCTCATCTCCATCATTCAACCCAACACAAAAATTGCTTTTTCCTACAGATTGTGATTATATAATACCCCTACTTATTCTGCTACCTTTTTAAAAAAATGTCAGTGACTAGATTTATCATCCTTTTGCACATAACAAGGAAACCAGAGCCTTGGTTTAAATTTAAAGATTATTTTTTAAAAATAAAGAACCATGATTGGTCCTAAGATACAATATTCCGTTGAGAACTGGACATTTTTTGCGAAACTTTAATACATTTTAAAAATATATTCCTTTTGGGAAACTAAAAATTTCTAGATTTGCTTCCCTGATATTTTTAGACTATTTATTAGTACTGAATTTATTTTATCCTTTGATGTACCTGGTAAACTCTCATTTACCCTCAAGCATTGATAGGACATCAACTATTCTGTGAAACTGTTCTGACACTTTCTCCACTGTATTTTATCTTTATTTTGTATCTACCTTTATTAATTCAAATGGAATACATTGTTTAATATTGGTTTATATGTCTGTCTTCTTTCATGATTTTAAGTATCTAGAATGTGAAGATAATATTTTGTCTTTGAATCTTAGCAGAAAGATATTGAAGAAACAATTTTTAAAGAGCATAACAGAAACTCTGCAGTTCCTAAGCAAATATACCACTTGTTAAACCCTCCACTGAGATATTCCCTAATTCAGAAGACTTCAGACTATGGGGAAGAAATGATGGAAATCAGAGGGCTTACTTTTGGTGTTCTGCAGGTTATCCTATTCCAATCTCCTTCAATCACATTGCAGGTTTCATTTCCAACTAATACGGTGGAATTTTCATTAAAGCCAAATCCAGATAGAGTCAGTAGAGTACCACCTTTATAAAAAAAACAAAAACAAAAACAAACGAACAAAGCCTCAGATAACTGTAACGAAAAGAAACTTCTGATCATTTGAGAATTGTCTAATCATCCAAGAGACGGACTGGCAAATAGATCAAAGATCAGACTGGAAACATATACGATCACCACCCCACACCTGAGCCTGAGCTTTAAGGCCTGGAACTATAAAGGATTTAATAAAATAACAGAGATTTGCAGCCCACACTTGCTTTGGGGCATTGTTATAAATGCCTTCTATTTTCCATAGTGCCTTCCTCATCCTAAGAAAAAATAATGTTGTTTCTATTCACTCAACCATTCTGTGAGTGGAAAAGGTGGGGAAATTAAGACTCTCGCCAAATCTCAAATTTTAATGCTTCTAAGTAAAAGGAAAACTAAGAAAAAAAAACAATAAAATAAAATAAAATAAATCACACTAAAAAGATCAAAACCAAAGTACAAAACCCAAAACTAAGCCTGGAAACATGTAAAATATAAAGGAAATGAAACAGGACAGAAAAAAATGTGTTATTTTCTTTCCATCCTTTGTGTCAGCCTTTCTTTCCCCAATTTGTTCCCAGAACTTTTTCTGGGTCAAGTGGCTCTACTGAGACTGTGGTTACAAATGAAGCAGCTGGTAAGCAGAATAATAACTAATAAATCTTATCTTGACATAATTGATGAGCTTGTTATAGAAACATGTAATAATTGATGATATTAATTCAATAACCTAAGATGTAAGTATAAGCAGCACCCAGACTTGTGCTTCATAAGAAACAAAAGAATTAGTCAGCCATTTAATCACTGTGCCTTCTCAAAGGACACCTCCCTTTGTTCTCTAGCAGGAAGCTTTGGGTTCCTCTGCCTTCACCCTGTACGAGAAACAGCACAGTGAAATGATGGAAATGTACGCAATCTTCTCTCTTGTTTGGAACTATTCACTCTTACCTGCTAGGCTTCCAGAAGCAGGCCAGATGCGTGAGATCTGACTCTGGTAAACGAAGTGGAAGGTCTCAGCCCCTACATTCTGTGCCAGTCCAACACCAGCTACGGACACAGCAACCAGAGCACGGCCAGCACTTCCATTCAGAATCTGGCACTTGATCTCATTTTCTTGTGATAAAAAAAAAGAAGAAAATAATAAAGTAAAATTTTTTGAGATAATATTACTGAAAATTTGTTTGCAAATATTAACATTGGCCTTCATTTTTAGAACCCAAGAAATATATCCAAAGGAAACTAATCATATATTAATGGACATGAGAATCTTGGGAGGAAAATTTTATCTGATGTTATGAATCAGACACTCCGAGAAAAGAGTTAAGGAAACCAATAACGGAGGCAAAGTACATGATTTAGTTCTGATGCTACCATGTCATAATTTTTTAAAATCCTACTTTATATGGACATGAGAATCTTGGGAGGAAAATTTTATCTGATGTTATGAATCAGACACTCCGAGAAAAGAGTTAAGGAAACCAATAATGGAGGCAAAGTACATGATTTAGTTCTGATGCTACCATGCCTCCAAAAGGCTACTGTCATAATTTTTTAAAATCCTACTTTATATGCTCATTATATTAATAATTCTAAAATTCTGGTCCGATATAATATGTCCAAAATTGAGTAAAATATTAGGTTTTATCAAGAAATAAAATCAAAAACTAAATGAAAACATTTTCTTCACTGTATTTAGAACAGTCTATGTGCACTGATAACACAGGTGTGGTATTGACTATTAGATATCAAGAATGCTTAAAAGATCTAAGTTGAAAACAACAGAAAGAATTTGGTAAGTGGATTTGCTTATGTAATTCCAATGTATTTAAGTTAAGAAAAATACCTAGGCTTAAGAAAGACAACTTTTAAAGAAATAGACTGTGTCCCTCGCTATATCAAGAGGTAGCAAATATAAATGATCTTTAAATTCTACATTGATGGAGAGAGGTTCTGATGGACTAGAAGTCAGGGAAGAGGGCCACGTCCTCTTGCTGCATGACTAATGTGGCATTGCCAAAACATGGGCAGAGGCGACCATGAAACACTAGAATAGCGCTTCATACATTTTGTGTGTCCCAGAGACACACAAGGCAAGGGAGATTTCATGTAACGACTTTATAAAGAAAAAAACCCAAAAATCAACTGTTACGGATAAAGACACTACAATGGTGAAATAATTAGTCTGTGATCATAATCAAAGATTAAAAAGAGAAGGCATCCAAATGAGGTGGCTAATTTTATGACTCAATAGGATACATCACAGGGTAATCATAAGTGTAACACTGCTCTTTGATTCCACTTTCTCTTAGAGAAGAACAATTAGACTTAACAATTTTAAAAAGCACCTACCATCCACAGAAAGAAGAGGGCAACCTATTGGTCCAACTGAGACTGATACAGCTGAATTAGGAGAAAATCCAGAACCTACTATGGTTAAAATCGTGCTTTCTTCATAGGACCCTGCAAATGATAAATTTAAATAACAATATTAAAATAAAAATAGAGCCTGTCATTATGAAATCAAATATTTCTGAGAGAAAAATAAGCCTATCTTCTAAAAGATATAAACAATAACCCATAGGCAAGTTAGGGGAAAAATACTTTTATTTCACAACAGTATATTTTTCCATTGAATGACTCTATGTTGCTTCATATTTTGTATCTCTGTGTTGACAGAGATTAGTGGAAAGAATTATCTGACTGAAAGTATGGAATGAGGTCAGGGAAAAAAGTATTCTTATGACAAAGACGTTAAGTAGACAGTAAGATTTTAATGCTTTTTTGGGGTGGAGGGCTGATATAAAATTAGCTGATGAATTTTCCTACTATCCACCAAGACTATACGTGTGATTATAGTATCTGAGCTTACCTTTCTGATTGAAAAATAAGCCATCTTTACAATCCCTATTCCTGCTGCTTATTTCAATTCTTGAATGCTCAGCTACAAAGCATAATCATTTTTTTTTTTTTAAAGCAGGAACGTACTATGAAGAAATGGTATAATGTACTCCCTAGACTGAGTTCTTGGCAATAATTTTTTCCATGTCTTATTCTCAAATCTAGAACCCAATTATTTTCTTTTATTAAGCAGCAGGTGTCTTGTGACTAGCCTTTCAATACTAATTCTCCTAGAAGAAGTGGTCTCATGTGATGAAAGAGTCCACTTAATATGCTAGTTAGCAGAGTAGAACAAAAATGCCTCAATGTCACAGTGAAATTTTAGAAGCTAATTCTAACTGGTAAAACTAGAGCAATAAAGGATTAACGAGTCCTCTGCTTCAAAGGCAATATTTCAGCTTCAAAAGCAATATTTTTTTGAAAAATAAATAATTAGTGCTCTTTCAATACCTTTCTGATCAGATAGATTTTTTTTACCATGTCGAACTGTCTCCTTGCCTTAGTTGGTGACACTAGTATAAATATATTTTTAAAAATCTTTATCAGAGTTTACATTTTGCTAGCTGTCTTCTACCCCATCGTATAAGTTAGAAATCAGGAGGTTACCTTGAGAAGGGCTTGTAGCCAAGACTAAGGGAGTAATCGTGGAATCCCATGTAAACGCACAGTCACCTGAACATTTAGCTGGAATTTCATTGATATAGACTTCAACCTTCAAATAAAGAAACACGGAGCTACTGTACAGGGGTAAAGGAACAGCATGGTTCAGTAGAATATGCATGGGATTTAGAAAAAATGATAGCATTTTATCAGTTTGCTTGTTTGTTTATAAAAATTAATCTACTTATATTTTTTCCACTATGACGTTTCTTTCATTTAGTCATCTATCAAATGTGCACTATGTTTCAGGCACCATTGTAAATGTTAGAAATATAAGAATCCAACATTAAACAAAACAGATGACAGCCCTGCTGTGACCCAATTTGTATTCTAGTAGGGGTGGGATAGAGAGTTGCATAAAACTATAAGTTAAAAATAGTAAATGCATATTATGCCTGGAGTTGATTAATGCTATGAAGAAAAATAAAGGTTGCTCTTGGGAAAGTCACCTAAATTCTTTACACTTTAATTTTGTCATCATTAAAAAGGCAACATTAATAATTACTTCACAGAGTTACTATAAAGATTAAATGAAAGAATATTTTCAAATTCTGGCATTAGTAGAGGTTAAAAATCTGTTTTAATATAAAGGAAGGTATTTTTCTCCAAACTCATAAAATAATATTATCGTGTTGATCAACTGTTAACACAAATATTCACATTAAAATAGAGAAGTCAACTCCCCTGTTTTACCAGGACTTTCGCATATTGCAAGCTATTAATAGTTATACATTTAAAGTTATATTAAACATCATAAGAAAAGTTTCAAAAATACCTGCGGATGTTGACTGGGTGTACGGAGTAGGTCTCCAAGTATGTGTTGTCTGAATAAGCCACCTTCCTTTATCTTTGTAACTGTCACATTAGCCTTTTCTCCAATAATGTTCGAGTCATTAATCTATTTCCATACAAAACTATTTTATTAGAAAGGCTATAATAAATATGACCACGCTAGATTTTATTCTGAAATTTAAGCATGGTGAAAAATGAAATAAAAGCCAAAGAATGTAAAAGAAATTTCAAAATCACTTTAGTCACATTTTTTAAAAGGAGCCTCTTCAAAAATGAACATAATCTATTTAAGAAAAAACTAAGGCTACTGCATTATCATACATTGCATCGATTATAACTTGAGTTAAATGATTAAAATTAACTGGAACTTTTAGGATTAAAAACATAAGTCTAAAGAAAATGAATTTACTAACTTTGATTTTCTCAAAATATTCTATGCTTCTTCTGAATATTATCAATTTGATAAATTATTATTGAATAATTGAAAAATTGTTCTATTTCCACCTGACAGTTAACTTTCCCCTTTAACATTTTGCATCTTTAACTACTCTGGTTTTCCATCCACATTCCTGCAATTATATTTTTCTTTCAAAGCTAAAAATGAAACCAAATCAAATCAAATCAAATCAATATGTACTTTTTGGTCCTTACAAAATCCAAGATGGCAGCCTTCTGATGTATTCAGGGACTAGCAAAGACATAGGGGTCTTCATTCCCGGCCACATGTGAGCCAAGATGGTACGGAACAGAAATAATGAATAAGCAGAAGAGACTGGTTAGAAAAGAGAGAAAAGAGTAGATGCATAGACACAAGCAGAGATACCAAGAGGGAGGCCAGTCACTAGAGCTGTCTCAGTTGTGGAATTCTCTAATTCTAGTTCCAGGCCATGTGTTTTCCTAAAATAACCCCCACATCTTTATGACTGTTACTAGTTGCACTTTCATATAGATTTGTGTTCTAGGTTTACACACTTTTTTGTGTGTCTCCTACTTCCCTATCTCCTTCTCCTTCCTCCGCCATCCCAAATGGTTTCATACATACAATTCTGCGTTTTTTTCCCACCTTGCGTCAGGATTTTTCCCAGGTGAATATATGTGGGTCTGCTCTGGCTGCATAGTATTCATATGAGTTATGTCATTTAAACAATCATTCTCCTAGGATTCTAGGATTTAACTATTACACATAATTCTGCAGTGACTACCTTTGTGCCTATGCCGTTTCACATTTGTATCATCATTTCAGTAGGATAGAGTTACATACATGATATTGTTGAATCATAGGGTATCTATATTCAGATGATAATAAATTGTCTTCCCAAAATGTTGTCCTAATTTATGTTCTCACCAACATTGCATAGAGGCAACTGTTTTCTCACTACTTCCATCATCACTAGAAAGCATCATCTTTTTGACGTTTGACACTCCAAGTCCCCAGTCCCTTCTACACTACTCTCCTTCACATACTCTGGGCCCAACGCCTCTCCCCATCCCCTTCCACACTGTAAGCAAAGGTGATTGGATGAACACTTAAGCTGAACTTGAAAAGGTCATCTTTACAACCACAAAAGTGTCCAAGGCCCAGGATATAGCTCTAGTGGTAGAATATTATAGACAGTGAGGCTGATTCTTCTTGCCTTTCCTTAAAGTACACGTAGACTGGGTTCTTAGACTGGCTCTGCCTGTGCTCCTACTGCCCTTGTCAAGGATCTTCCAACACAGATTCCTAGACTTTTCCCATATGGGACAGGGAATAAAGTAGTGACAGCTATTGTCCTTGAAAGAGAACATCTGGTCAACTTAATTTAGAACACTCTTCTTCTCCTCAATTTCCTTTACAAAGTTTTTGTCTATACTTTGCATTCTTAAAATATACACAGTCCCTATTTTTTTTTTTTTTTGGAATGAGGCAGGGTACAAATAAGAAAACAACATATAGAAGGAAAGAGAAGCCAAGCCAAATGAAGGAACCTGTAGAAGATTCTGCTTTCCACATGTGCTTCTCCACTGGATGTTCCACGAGTATCCAGAACAGGTTCCCTCTCGTGTAACTGAGACTCTTCCCATTTCTTCCAGACTCTGGAGAGCAAACTGTAGATCTGCAGCTGACACGGCAGCGGGGAGGCCTGCACTCACAGAGGGATGGCAAACAGCAGGAGTCAAAATTCACAAACCAATTTCATCTCTAAAGTACATGAAATGTGTGCGATGTATTACCGCATATAAACCACATGTTCCCCTCTAATATAATAAAAATGAAATTTGCATCCTGCTTATACCAAGAATTTATGTATTTCTTGGAAAAAAAATAAATACATACAATTTTATCTGTCAATTTAAAAATA
>NW_012147841.1:3414426-3449161 GCF_000956105.1 Propithecus coquereli
ACTCTAGCCCAGACAACAGAGCAAGACTCTGTCTCAAAAAAAAAAAAAAGAATTGAAACAACAACACTGTGGTTGGCTATTAACTGCCCATTATTGGTATATATTAATAGACATGCACTTGTGTGATTAGATATTTGAATGTAAAAATAACAATAAGTAGTAATTTTCAAATGAAATAACATTTAACATTTTATAATATTATACATATGTGTGTGAGTGTGTGTGTGTATACACACCAATGTTTTAAACTTTTTTCATATACCTTTGAGATTATGTCCATAAGCTTGAATGTCAAAGCTGCCACTTAAAGGTGGAGATGCTGCTTGAATTCTTTGAATACGAATTTTTGACTTCCCTGGCCAATTATTTCCTCTGTAAACAGACTCATTCTCAGTCTCGTGTGTGATTATCTAATTTCCAAAATAAATATTGATAAAATGATTAAACTTAACAACGGCTAGCATGACTTTTATTTCACCATGGTACAATCTGTGACATGACATAAATGAGCCTCATGTATTCAGGATTCTTCAGAACATTAAAGAGAGTCACATAAATCAACACAAGCCATACCTACATAGCTGCAATAATGAGGCCAAAGTCAACTCAGTGATCTGTGCAGCAATCAGCTGGAACTGCGGTAATACCTCATTAATTCAGAATGCACCCTCCATCACTCAAGGAATAAATATTTATAGAGCAGGAACTCTGTTTGAGGCACAGTGCTAATCACTATAGGGAGCATGAGATGTAGTCTTGGCTATCAAAAAACTAAAATGTTTTTAAAGAAAATACTATATGGAGACTTGAAAACTTAATCAAAAATTTAAGAAAGTATATGGTCAATGCAATGATGTAGACTCAAAAAATATACTTGTTTAATGTTTTTTTTAATTTATTTTTTATTTCAGAATATTTTAATGTTCAGTTGCCAAAAAATTGACCAAAGTAACACGTGCTATATAAATTCATAGATTGTAACTCTAATAGTGAAAATTATATTCTCCTGCTTCTGATCCCTCATAGTTATCTGTTAATCTTCTAGAATTTAAAATGATAAGCCATCTAGCCCACAGAAATAAGCAAATATAAGTGCCAACAGACATATGCAAGAATGAATAGTAGCTTTTATTCATAATAGCCCTGAATTGGAAATAATGAAAAATCTGTCAACAGAATGAATAAATTATGGTGTATGCATACCACAGAAAACTGTACAGCAATGAAAAAGAACGGACTACAGCACATGCAATATGAATCTCGCAATGTTGAAAGAAAGAAGCTAGATACAAAAAAGTGCACACTGTATGATTCCATTGATATAAAGCTTAAGAACAGGCAAAAGTTATTAATGGTGGTAGAAGTCAAAATAGCAGTTATCTGGGGGTTTAGGAGCAAACAGTTTGATGCCAAGGAGGAGGCACGAGGAAGGCTCTTGGGAAGCCAAAGATTTCCATTATCTTGATCTGGGTGGTAATTACATGGACGTCTTTACTTTGTAAAAATTCATTGAGTTCAGTAAGGCTGGAGGATACAAAATCAACACTCAAAAACCAATCATATTTCGACATACAAAAAATGAGCACGCAGAAACTGAAATTAAAAACATAAGATCATGTACAACTGCTTCAAAGAAAATAAAATCTTTATGTATAACTCTAACAAAACATGAGCCAGATCTGACCTGAAAATTTCAAAATGCTGATAAAAATAATCAAAGAAGACCTAACTATGCTGATAGAAGAAAGCACAAGAAGACAAATAAATGGAGAGATATATCGTGTGCATGGACTGGAAAATTCAACATAATAATGGTGTCAATTCTCTCTAAAACAATCTATAGCTTTAATGCAACTGTTCTCAAAATATCAGCGAGGTTTATTGTAGACATAAACAAGCTTATTCTAACATTTACATGGAAAGACACAGGACCTAGAATAGCTAAAACAGTTTTATACAAGAAAGCTAAAATGAGAGGAATTGCTCTAGCCAATGTTAATTAAGGTTTATTGTACAGCTACAGTAGTCAAGAGAGTGTGGTATTGGTGGAAGGCCTACACATGGAGTTACGGGACAGAATAGGAGGGCCAGAAATATACCCACACAAATATGTCCAACTGATTTTTGACAAAGGTGAGTAGGTAAGTAAACGGAGGAAAGAAAGCCTTTTCATTAAATTGTCCTGGAGCAATTGGAGCCATAAGCAAACAAATGAACCTCTATCTAAAACCACACCTTATATAAAAATTGACTCAAAATGGATCATGGTCTTAAATGTAAAATGTAAATCTATTATATTTTTAGGAAAATAATAGAAAAATTCTCAGGACCAAGGGCTGAGTTCTTAGACTTAAAACCAAAAGCACCAATCAAAAAGGAAAAAATTGAATAATTGGGGCTTATCAAAATTAAAAATTTTTGGTCTGTGAAAGACATTACAAAAATAATGAAAAGGCAAGGCACAGTCTGGGAGGAAATACTTGCCAACTACATATGTGACATAAGACTCATACTAGACATTTCACAGAAAAAGATACATGGGTGGCAAATTAGCCCATGGAAAGATGTTCAACATTATTAGCCATTAGGGAATGCAAATTAAAATGAAAATAAGCTATCACTACATACCCAGTCAAAAGGGCTAAAATTAAAAATAGGGAAATCACCAAATACTAGCAAGACTGTGCAGAAACTGGATCACTCTTACATTCCTGGTGGGAACATAAAATGGTGCAACCACTTTGGAAAAGAATATGGAGGTTCTTTAAAAACTATACATGTATTTACCATATGACCCTATAATTGCACTGTTGAACATTAAACCAGGAAAAATGAAAACTTACACCACAAAAATCCTACAGATGAATATTAGAGCAGCTTTATTCGTAACAGCCAAAACCAAGAAACCACTCAAATATCCTTCAGTGGGTAAGTGGTTAAATAAACTGTGGTACATCCACAACATTGAACACTACTCAGCCATCAAAATGAAACTTTTGATGCATACAACAACTTGGATGGATCTCAAGGGAATCATGCTGAGTGAAAAAAGACAATCTCAGAAGGCTATATACTTGTATGAGTATATAAAGTCTGATTCCATTTATATAACATTGTTGACATGATAAAATTATAGAGACAGAATAGATTAATGGATACCATATATAAGCGAGTTTGGGAGGAAGGGAATGAAGCAGGTGGTTGTGGCAACTGTGGCTATAGAGGGGTAGCACAAGAGACGCTTGTGATGGAATTGTTCCGGTCGTGACCAGATGAATCTACATAAGTGATAAAATTATGTAAGAACTACGCACACATACACACATGCAAACGACTGCATGTCAAACTGGTAAGATCAGAATAAAGTTAGTGGATTTTATCAGTGTCAATTTCCTGGTTATGATATTATGCTATATTACACAAGAAGTTATCATTGGAGAAAATGAGTGAGGAATATAGGAATATCTCTGTATCATTTCTTACAACTGTGTGTGAATCTACAATTATCTCAATGAGAAAGTTTTTAAAACAATATATACATATGCATATATCTTTCATTTGAATTTTTAAAAGGTCACAAAAATATAAATTCCATATTCTCCAATTTAACCTTAAATAAATAATTAAAGATATAGGTTAAAATTACCAATTATTAGTTTAGAGAGAAATCTTGAAAAATGGGAGACTGTTGACATCAATGCCTTGAGAACCAAAAGCTCTGAGTTAGTTATTACATTTTGTAATAGAGCTAAAATACTAGAAAACATTTACAGGGTATTTATCTAAGGATATTCAATTTATTATGCTTGTTTTTGATTTGTGTTAGGAAATTATATTAACTCACTGAATATTTTCATAAGAAATTAAATTGAAAAGTGTTCATTATATTTGTAGTATTTAACACTAATCTTATTATAAATGTACAAAAGTTCAGATCCTTTTGGAATTATGAAAAAACACCTGTTTCTTCCTTGTATAAATTTTGATACATGCAAAAATAAATAGTGTTTATAACAGAAACAATTTTAAAACATAATGCAGAATCTAAACTTTCTTTCAATAATTGCTGTTCAAAAATCTTTATTGGAAGAGCACACAACTTTTTCTTTAAAGTCAACAAAGAAAACTTGACTTAAATCTGACTAACTTTGGTTTTTAAGGGTATTTCTCCCTTTATTTTCCCCCATAGATACATTTCTTGAAGAATTTCTTAATGCTTAAAGTCAATTTTCATGCTCAATTTCAACAAGCCTCTAAATCTTCATGTATTCTTAGAATAGTTTTCTTGTTCTATTAAAAGATTCAATCTGTATAGTAGCTATTTTAAAAAATTTACAAGAAACTTTAGTACATCAAAACTCATGTTCATTAAGTTGAAAATAATAACTTGCAAAATCTAGGCTTACCTGCCCAAAGCTCACAGCAATCATGGGTATATTATGACTGCAATTATATGAAGTCATGGTAACAGAATATTGGTTCATTATAGCTGATCCATTTGTTTTGGTCTGATTCACCTGAAAGTGCTTTAAAAATATTCCTTTATTTGCTAATGCAGGAAGCCTTCTCTTTGGCATTTCTAAAGAATATAAATAAAGTAAATGGGAGATAAAATTGCATAGCTTCTGTTGCTAAAAATAAAATCATCAAATAATATCAACATGCCACGGAATAAAGTATTCAAATTCAAATTTTAGAAAGAGACCTTAAGTAGTTTGTAAAGCCAGATTAATTTTCACTTCTAGATTATAAAGCTTTAATGTCCTTTGACATGTGAACCCATCAAACAGAACCAAATATTTAAAAGTCTCCAAACCCTGGGTCCCACCTAGCAGCCTTCTGTGGGTCAGTGGGCTTTGTTCTGTTCTTGGTTCCCTGAATGTGGTGCTCAGTAGGATGCATACTTCATGAGGGCAAGACAAGGATAGTCACGTTCACTGTTCTTTCCTTAGTACTTGACATAGTGCCTAACACATAGGAGGCACTAAATGAATGTTGTTTAATGAACTACAACATTTATCTCAGCAAAATCTAGTCATCTTATATATGTGTTCCTCCAATCATAATGGAGGTCTGGGGACAGCAGATTCAAAAGGAGTTACTATAAAGTCGTAACTACTGTTTTGTCACTTGACTCATTGCCTTGCACTTGAAAACAGTTCCAAAGGAAAGGATTCCAACATTCCTCCAAAAATGGGAAAAGTCACTTTTTAAGGTGACTGTTTATGGTAGGTTGATTTTTTTAAAAGACTGTAGAGTTTAATTTTATTATTTTATTATCACATCTCAAATACATATGTCTATTAACAGGACTAGAAAAACAATGCTAAGACTATCAAAAATAAAGTTTTAATTTATAGTATTATTAATTATCACTCTTAAGTCTACCTTAAGTTTGAGGTCAATCTTACAAGACATATGAATGTCAATAGTTAGATTTTAGGAATAGATATCCCTCTTGGTAGCTGGTTTCTCAAAGATGAAGCAAGGCAAAATGAAAATGTTTGCCACAGTTTATTTATCCATGAACAAAATCCAGGATTATAAAGCTCATTCCTGCTATAGTTCACTAAGGATGAATTTATCCTTAGAATAATTACCTTGCCATATTAATTAAAAATAAAATTAAATCATAATATTATTGATATGAAAGAATGCCTCAATATTTATAGATTAATTTTTCTATCTACACTATAGAATATAAAAATAATTTCCATGGTAAGATTTTACTACAGATAATTTAGATTACAGTAGATATAAAATGATACAACATACCATCCAATGTTGAAATTGTAGGTGTCTGTCCAATGTATACTATATCCACATAGAAGGACTGTGATTCTGATGCTTTCTGTAGACTAATTCTTTGAAGAGAAAAATTTGTCCCAGTGTATTTGGTTTGTATGAGATCCAGAAGATCTATGCAAGTATAGGTCCAGCTGAAATATGATTGAATAATATGTTATCTAGATCAGTTATAATGTTTAATGTAAACAAATATACTATAAAAAGCATTAAAAATTTAAAGAGTAAAAGGATTTTTTCTCCCACAAGCATAATTTATTAGCACAGAAAAGCAGCCATAACAGGGCACCAAATGCAGAAACTTACATTGGCAGTAGGAGATCTAATGTTGCATACATATATAGCTTGTCTTCTATTTGTAGGCTTGGCAGTAGCCATAGCAATGTAAAACAACATTCTGTAATAACAGGTAAGGAAACTAAAGGGTACGCACATTGGTGTAGAGCACATTAACAAAAACAAGACACAAGAATAGAACAAACTATTTTAGTAAAAAATGCCATGGACAGAACAGTAAATTCAGTCCAATCCTAAGAGGCAAAACCAGAACCTGATATTATTTCTAGAAGAGCTCACTGGAGTAGCATTGCCCATTATTCTATGTGCCAAAAAGATGCTAAGTTATTTACAGATATAAATGGTTGCATAGTACCTTTGAAATATATAACTTAGATTCAGATTTTCCATTAAATATTAACTGCATTGGAATCTCTCAAATTACAATTAAGCATTTCAGCTGTGAGAGTTTGGAACAAAGAGGTAAATACTGCCATCCAAGTAATTAAATATAGTTTAACAATAATCTTTACATCAGCTACCACTATAGTTATTAACTGACTAGTTTGTTTGGGCACCTTCTAGTCTCACTTTCTTCCTGGTTCATAAACGTATCATGGGATCCAGCTCTAGCTTATCAAAGCTTAGACTGCACATACCAGTTTTAGATAATTGTATACAGAACTATATTATGTTAAAGTACTCTTTAAATTGAAAAAGTACTTAGGGCCTCTAAGTAGAATTCCACTATTGATTATATAATTCTAAAGTTTTAAAAACCACAATTTAGAAAATTTGATATGCTGAACAGGACCCTTATGAGAAAAAAGGAGATGACAAGTGACATCAAAACAACTGAGCTGCATATTGTGCCTTTGTGACTAGATAATTCCATTTTTGAAAAGAAAAGCAGCCTACATTTTAGATTTTGAAACATGATTTATAACTACAAATATCACTGTTTTGGGGAAGGTTATAGAACAATTCTTAAGAAAAAATGGCACCTTTAAAATTAACACTGTACTGAAAAAACTAACACTAACATATCTATGTGATCTAGGCAGACTGTCTGACCTACATAAAAGAAGATCTAGAAATATCTGCTAGAAGCAAAAGCATTTACTTTGCCTTGACTGGTAATGGTTTTAACGAGAAAACCCTATTCTTTTTAAAAATCATGCTATTCTTTTTTAAAGGTCTTGTAACATTTAGGACAAAGAAAATCCATCAGCTCCATTAAATGCAGTGCATGTTGAAATTACTTCACAGCAGATAAATCATAGGCTAAAATTAGAGACCTATTTGATGACATTGTAAGTGATGGCTTGACTAACATGGAAGTGCTGGGATCTGTAAAATGTTCCAAAATCCTGTAGCAGTGAAAGCGGGAAATACACAAGGATGGTGGGCATCAAAGCTAAAGTTTTGATTTCACTGTTCAATTTGAACATGCAGCACTGTTGTAGCAAAGTTACTTTCAGATGTCCCTTCAAGAAGAACTTTTGCTTCATAATGATCCACCATAAGATTACTCATGATTTGAAGTAAATTGGGCATGAAGCATTGGTATATAATCATTCTTTTTATAGACTTTTCATGCTCTTTGCCAACTAACATGAGTGGGGCTCCCTTGATCCCTGGCATTGCATCTGCCCATCTGACTGCCAACAGAGCGTAGTTGTGGCTCTTCTGAGTCAATGATTACTCTGTGAAATTGCAGAATTGTCCCCACTCATTTCGTTCATTCCAGGAGCTAACTCTAAGAGTTACATTTTATATATTGGATTAAACTGTATAGTGGCCTCAAAGGAATATATTTATGCATTGGGAGAATCAAAAACTTTTTCAATGCAAATATCTCTCTTGTAACACCAATAAATGAAAAAACATTCTGTGTTCATGGATTGAAAGAATTAAGATTGTTAAAATATTCATATTGCCCAAAGCAAACTACAGTTTAATGCAATCCCTATCAAAATACCAATGAAATTCTTCACAGAAATAGAAAAAAAACAATCCTAAAATCCACATGAAAATGCAGAAGACCCAGATAGCAAAAGCAATCTGGAGTACAAAGAACAAAGCTGGAGGCATCACACTACCTCGCTTCACAATATACTACAAGGCTATAGTAACCAAAACAGTACGGCACTGGCATAAAAACAGACACATAGACCAATGGAACAGGGCAATGATGTGCCCTCATCTGCCCCCACAAAACCAAAAAAAGTCCAAGAAATAGATTTGTTTTATCTTTATAGTTTATATACTATAGTATAAATGATGTTTTCAAATTTATGGTGTAACTTACTTGTTTCCATCAGCAAAGTTATATATAAATCGTTTATCAGTGCTCCTAGTAATCTTGCCATTGTCTTGGTACTTGAATTTTACACCAATATAATTTGTCAGAAATCCTTTGTATGCTAAGCATAACTACATAAAAAACATGAAAAAAAAATCAGTAACAATATTTTATCATTAAATTGTTTTGTAACAATTCAAATTAATTCAATCCAATTCAACATATATTTATTGAGTATTTTTCATATAAAATGTACCAGATCACGGAGAAAGGAATGACTAATTTCAGTCAGTTGGCTGAAGAAGAATAGGGGAAGGTTTTATAGAGGAGGAAGGGAAGTGACCTTACAATTAGTAATTAATTCTTTTCTTTTTTCTTTATTTCAGCATATTACAGGGGTACAAATGTTTAGGTTACATATATTGCTTTTGCCCCACCTGAGTCAGAGCTTCAACTGTGTCCATCCCCCAGACATTACACACCACATCCATCAGGTGTGAATGTACCCATCCCCTCCTCCCCCCTCCCACCTGCCCGACACCCGATGAATTAATTAATTCTTTATTGTTTTCTTAGATATGATTTCCTTTAAAAACGGAAACAATTCACTACCTGTGGAGATAAGCTATGTACTAACTCTAACTAAAGTTTAAAAGTCCATTCCATGTAGGGAAAGAAGAGAAGTAAACATTGAGGCAGATTAATTGGGATGTGAATGCAGTTGAGCATTTAGAGATAGAGATCAATGTTACTGTAAAATAGCAATTAAAATACCAATTTTAATGGTCCACACCTCCTTAAGCATGCCAAATATATTAAGAACTCAAACTTTAGAACATTTTCTACAAGTTGAGAATTTTAAAACCAGAGAAATCGTGAATCTAGCTAGTCTTACATACCCATACTAAAACTGCCATCTCCTCCTCAGAATTTTGTTTCACTTTTCTCCTATCACTCTATGATGGCTATCCATTTTTGTTTCTTTTTAATTAATAAAGAAAAATGGAGGTGCTTATACATTTTTAATTGTTTTGGTATTCAAACTTGTGTGTAAATGATTTTTTTCTGAGATTATGAGATAAACAATGCATGATACATGGTGCTATATTTATACTTTTTCTTTCTTTCTTTCTTTCTTTCTTTCTTTCTTTCTTTCTTTCTTTCTTTCTTTTTTTTTTTGAGAATCACCAGAAGAGGAAATCTCAAGCAGTCAGAAGGTAAACTGCAATGCCTGTCCAACATGACATGATTTCACATGGCAAGTGCTTTTCCTTGTCTTAAAATTTCATGAAATTTTATTACCAAGGTATTTTCCAGATTCAATTAGCATATCATTTTGTTGAGTTTACCTGATTATAAGGAAATAATAAAATGTCTCCATATGGTAGTCTGTTTGGCTTAACATCTGCTGAATCAAAAAGAACAGCTGGGTTTTTCAAGGAATAACGACCACAGTAAGCATCGGTTTCAGCTGTCTTCTGCCCTCTATTAATATTATTCTAGAGAAACAATAATATTTCAAATGAAAACATGATTTGATGTCCTGCTTTTTCGCCAACATCTCCACCCAAGTCATTCAAGGTCCAGCGCGGATCCTGTTGTTTCCCAGATGACTTTAACTTAAAATATTTTCTCCTTCCTCTGAAATTCTAAAGCTCTCAATCAGATTTATAATATTATTATTTAACAATCCCTTATACATGTACTTAACTATTAATATTTCCAAAGTCTTATGTTTCTCCTTACACTATAAACTCCTTAAGGATATTTATTCATTCCTTCCCTAAATGTTCATTCTGTGTTTACCACATATCGGGTTTTTGTGTGTTTGTTTTTTGTCTAATCTTCAGGATTCAAGTGGTGAAGAACACTATCCACATACACAGGGGCCCAGCTGGGACAAAGAAACCAATGATTACAACACTAAGGCTGAAAGGAGGCATCTAACTCACATAAAAGCATCAAGAAAGGTAACTCAGAGGAAGTGATGAATGTTTTTAAAGTCTTTCAAGATAAATGGGAGTTGTTCAAATGGGAAAAAAGGGCCAATGGGCTTCAGAGAGAGGATAAAATATGTGCAAAAAAGCAGAGGAGTGAGAAAGCCTGGTGCTAGAAAGGCAAATGATTGGGAAAGGTAAGATTAGGTGGGGCTTGGAAATGCATGTAGGGGTGATGATGAGAGATGAAGTAGGAAAGGAGTAGGATGTAAATTACTTGTGCAATCCTTGTGATTGCTACTACCACATTCAGAATAGGAGAACCCAGATACACATATATTTATGAAAATAAGTTGGAAAGGTCGCCCATTAAATGGAAAGATTTTTTTTCTCACTAATAAATCTGTTCATGTAAAATATCATGAGATACATATTTTTACAGATTTACATTTGTTTCTAGATCATTGATCTAAATTAGATAACCGGACTATATATTTCTTATTCTTACAATATTCACTTGAAAATGGTAAATATTTGGCTTCCTCAAGTCTTCAAAATGAGAATTAGAAAGTGTGTATTTAATGTTTTTTCCTTTATTGTGTATCAAAGAAAAATCTTTATATCTCATTAAGAAAGAAATAATGACTAGGCATCACTAATTAACCACAGGGTGATCTCAAAAACCAAAGGAAGCAATTTACTGTATAATGCTTCTCCACAAATTGTATTCTCTGAAGCCAATAAGGAAAAATATACCCTGCATCCATGTGAGGAAAACAAACAAAACAAACAAAACACCCTGTAGATCTTACATCTTCCCATCTTCCCTACTCTCTATTGACCAAGAAAATTCATGTGTGGTGGAAAAATTGCTTTCACAAATCAATCCTTTTACAGTACAAGAAGATGCTAGAACAGGCCTTACCAATAAACATATAACAAATTATTTTTGCAATTTGACTTTAAATGATAAAATAAGTAATGCTAGTTCAAAAAAGAAATCATAAATTTCCCAATATTTGTATGAATTCTTATTTGGTCAGTTTCACATTTCATTGAATATTCCATACCAGGTTAAAATCAGTTTCATAGTCTCTGAAGTATTTCACAACAAATCCTTCTTCAAAATTTGCAATTTCTGGTGGACACTTAGTGCTAACCATTTCTTCCACTGCTACCTGAAACTAAATTCACAATACGCACTTTAGTAACTTTTTTTCATGAAGAGTTAGAATAGTAGTAATTCTACTACTAATTCTAATTAGTTTTAATATCGCATTTTTATAAGATAATTCCCATATTTTAGCCACAATCATGAGATCATTTCCTAAATAATTTTAAATTAACGTGTGATAAATTTTAGTGTGAAATGAGTTTTCAAGAAGTTTATTTTAGCAATATTTATATCCAATTGGCTAATATTAGCTTACTTAGTTATTACATAAATTAGACATATTTGCTTAGCATTTTTTTAAAGAGAGCAATGAAGCAAACCTAACTTAATTAGTACCCAATTAAACAGAGTCCAAATAAGTAATTTTTTCAACTAACTCAAAATTAACTGAGAAAGAACTACATACTATTCTGTTTTTCATAAGAAAGAACTACATACTATTCTGTTTTTCATAAGAAAAGATGCATATACTGTAAACCTGTATTTATGATTATTCCAAAAATAATAAATAATTCTGGATTATGCAGAAATTGGTAACCATTCATGAGTCTTCTATAACTTCCACATCTATTTCTCTGGCAAAGCACAGAAATAATTCTTTAGAATTAAGGGTTTGAGACAATATAAAATCTTTAATCATCAAATAAATATTAACTTAAACTCATTGTACAGGTAATTGTCAAAATCCAGTAACTCATAATTCTTTCTTTGTGAACAGCTGCCCCATACGGAGCTACATTAGGTCCCGTTGGCACAGATCTAAGAATTCCGCTTTCCTTCTCTGTCTTTATAATATTTCCTCCCTTCTCTCCTCACAATGGGTTGGCTCCAACTCACCATGTCAACCAGGAGAATGTATTGCTACTATTTCAAGTGTTCTTTATAAAAGATTGACACGTACATGGCTTTCTGTTTAATAAAATAATAAGACTTAAACTTACCAATACTTTATGGCTAAGCTATTACTTACACGTCTCTCAAGAAATTTCTGGCTTTTACATGATGACAAATTGGATTCTGAATGAAAATAATGTTAGGGTGGCTAGAGGGACACAGAACTTCTGCAAGCAGAGCAAGGCTTAAGGGCTTTAAAATGTCTTGTCTAGAAAAAGGGGTGGCTGTGTTAGACTGCCTCTGAGTCCTCTTTCAGACAAAAATGTCATGGTATATAAGTTGTGGTAAGTTGGTGAGGTTCTAAAAGATTTATAGTGATTTTTGGAAGTAATGTCTCTTTCCATCTGTCTACAAATGGCTGGCGAATGCTGTGAGAGGAGGCAGGGAAAATGCACAGCAGGATCATCCCTAGAGCGTACTTCAGCTTCTGATGACTGTGGGGTAAGAGGCTTAGAAGCAATCCCATCCCAATTCAGTGTGAATGTCTCCAAGCTGGGTTTTCCTTTGGTTTGTTCTGTAATATCCAGTGTGACATTGTTCCCTTCAAATACTTCATAACCAAGCAGATCAAAGTCTCCTGCAATGAAGGACAAAACAGAATTCTTAAAAATTAACTAATATAATACCAGTATAACAGACACTTAAGTTTAACCAAATTGGTTTTACATGGACTTCCATTATCACAACAGAAGAATGAATGGGAAAGATACAGATCCTCAAACTCGAGCAGATTTAGACATAGCAGAAATAGCAAAACAAAGTGCTGCCTGTTTAACGTGCTGTTTCTATGGCTTAAAAGAAAGTATTATAAGATAAACAGACGGATGTATTGGGACCATGAGGTAAAGATCAATGGACAGTAAGATGTTTCAAAAATTCTTTTAGTTTTGTGCCAATACCATTATTTTAGTGCAAATGGCTCTATGTTCCTATTTTCTTTAGACCTCAATAGGGCACAAAGCTGAATTTCTGGAAATATCCCAAGCCTGTGAGGCTTGTTCATACAATGTCACTTTGGGAAAAAAAGACCATGTCCTCAGATGTCTGTCCTCTATGGAAGGATGCTTTACCAGTGGAATCCTGTCGGCCTTTTCTGTTGGGTAAAGTCTTAGAATTTGACCAGTTATGACTTGTGTACCATATTTCTCTGCTAAAGCCTTAAAATTTCTCTCTGATCTAAAAATAAATCAACAAAGATAACCATATCTTCATTTACATAGTATTTTCCCAATCTAACTTTTGAAAAATTTTTAGAATTAAATTCATGTTAAACAAAATTCTTCATCCTCCATTCAGCAATAAAATTAATGATTTCATAAAATGAGATATAAATATAGAAGTAACAGTTTACTTACATGAATTGAAAAATAATGATTGCCCCAAGAAAAGGAAGGACACGCGTGAGCGCATACACACACACACACACACACACACACACACACACACTCAGGGACCTACTTCATGGGCTAGATACACCAAACAGCCAAATTGGTTGCCAAATTGACTTTAAGGCAGAATGTCTATCTCAATATTTCTAAAAGTGTTTTGAAAAAAGCATTAATAAGAGATTAATAGCTAATACTTGAAAAAAAATAGATGAGGAAATCAAATAAGTTTGCATTAAACACAGGTAAATTTTTTTTTTAACTGCAGGATTCCTTGGGGATTTTAATACTCTAATGAGCTCTGTCAATCTTCAAGGAGGAACCATAGTGTGCAGTGTTTCCCATGTGAATTTGACCACAGATTCCTTTCAACAGGCAAGACTTGGCCAGACAGTGTCTCCTGGACAATACTGATTTACTTAAATTTTATTTTCAGAATTAATATTTTCACTAATTTTTACTAATTCATAAAGTAAGCTATTATATTGAGAGTACATTTGTAATGCATATAGTACATTTCTCATGCACTGGAATTGCACATTCCTTGAAATACAGCTAAAATTTAAATTATCATCGAAAAAATAGTCATTTAATTTCTATCTCTCCTGACGTTAATCAAGGCTATGAATCCAATTCTTTTCCTCTGTCATTTTATAGAACTTTTACCTTTAACAGTGGAATTGCAGAGGATACAAATTTGTTTCCTAGAGAGGTGCAAAATGAAACACATGCTTACCTCTAGTTGATATAAATGTTATCGTGTAGATATAGCTCTGGGGATTCTGTGTTCTTGTTACTTGAACTGTATCTGGTTTTATAGACCAAAGGTCATTTAAGGCTGATTGTAGTAGGAAGTCAGAAGCATCAGCAGGCAGCAAGACTTTTGGATTAATTTAAAAAAAGAAAAAACAAAAATAAAAAAGTTGAATCTTTCTGGACCTACCACAGCCAACACTGATGGTTTGTATTTAAATTTTTTAAGCACCCATACTTTTTACTAAGTTATCACTTAGAGAAATTATGTTCTGAAATGGATTCAAGTTCAATAACTTTGACTATTTAATTGATTTGATCTCTTTAAAGACAGGGCTCATATTCTATTGTTTTAATATTACCATAGTATCAAGCATTGTATTTGGCAAAAAGTAAGCATGTATCAATATTGACTGATTAAAACAACAGAAATAGCAAAAATTATTTCTCAGAATTTATTATAAAATTTAGAAATGCAATGTTTATTAACTGATAAATTTGATCATAGATCTATCGCTTAGAGAAATTGAAAGACACATTTACTTCTCTGCAATGATGAATTTAATTCTTGTTTTCTTAACTTACGCCTGTAAGTCACAGGTATAAGTTAAATGCACAATCTTTATATGTATTTACATATATATTTACATTTACATATACAATGTATTTGTATTTGTACAATGTATTTGTAAATGTATTTATATTTACATATACATTTACAATTACTCTTATAATAGAAAATAATGGTATGTGCCAGAAAGTTCTTTGTATTGATGCCATTTTCTATGCCAGTCTGAAGGCTTTTCTTCATAATATATTTTTCTGCTTTTTTGTCTACCATATTATTAAAACTATATTTTCCAGACAGTAGAATTTGGCTAGAACAAATACTTCATGGCTACATCTACACATGAAGAGAAATAATATCTCCCTTATTATTTATAACTTACCAGTTTTTTCCACATTATAGATTAATCTGTATTGATAAAGTGAACATGAATTAGCTTCCACACATGGGCTGGTTATCTTGATCTTCTGAACTTCATTAATTGCATTAGTTGTTTCCCAGTTTTCCAATGTTATAACCTATTTTCCAATTTAAAAAGTCTTTAATATATGAAAAATACATTTTAAAACCCTAATAATTCAGCTATTCGATGCCTCTTTATTGCTCTATGATAATGATAAAATGATATTTTAATATATTTAAAAATTTATCTTATCAAGTAACAGCCTTTTTGGTTTATAATACAGATTCTCAAAGCCACAATTCAATAATAGTCCATGACCCCGTTCCACCAAAACAGTATCTTACTTAGTAAAATTAATAACCAAATAGAGCTCCTATGTTTGGACATTTACTTTCCATAAAGTGGATCTACTATC
This sequence comes from Propithecus coquereli, assembly GCF_000956105.1. NCBI lineage: Eukaryota > Metazoa > Chordata > Mammalia > Primates > Indriidae > Propithecus > Propithecus coquereli. Next base: position 3,430,342 of record NW_012147841.1, read on the forward strand.
ATAGCAAACCTGCACTTCCTGGATGATCGTTGACTGGGATTTGATAACTTGTTCTTCATTTATGGCATCTCCTGTTTGTTGTTCAGTATAAACAGTTCTATACTGATACAGTCCAACATCAACAAAAGCACTCAATCTATACTCTTGCAGCAAGATTTCAACATAATACCTGGAAAATAGAGTAACTAATGAATGTAACTTTTTTCCCACAACACTTATCATGAAATTTTTTCAATGAATAAAATATAAACATTATCTAAAAAGCCTACCCATTAAATGATTTATATTGTAGTATCTTTGATTTAAAATATTAAAAGTTTCATAGTTAGCTGTTTGCTAACATAAAATGAATTATGGAAGATATCTGTTTTAGTAGAGAGTTGTTCTCATTCATGACCTTGTCTAACTGTATTCAGGATAAGATATTCACTGACCAGCTGTTACAGGTGAGTGCAGTACTATTGCTTCCCCACCTAAATCTTTAGCAATGTTACCATCACTCCCAGCTTAGAAGAGGCCACCTAGAAGTTTCTCTAAATTGTCTCACATCACCCAATAGATATTCTTGTATATGAAGAATAAGTATCCACAGTTCATGGAAGACTATGAATGAGGGAAATGTGTCATCTCTCTTATGTCTAGGATGGTGGGGCTTTGCATAGTCCCCCCATAGAACAGATATTGGAGGATAATATGAGGCTCTTGGCTGCCCTAAGAACCTGTTCACCAGCTCTGCTGAATTGAGGCAGCCAACACTAATTGAGGAGCAGAACTCAAAGAAGAACCATTAAATTTTACATCTTTACTTGTAACTTAAAAATATTAATTAGGTACTGTGTGCTAGTCACTAAGCACCTCACAGACATCATTTTATTTGATCTTCATAAAAGCCCCAGAAAATAGATACTATTATTCTCTTTCTCCATGTGAATAGCATATACTAAGAGAATTTTAAGAATTTAAAATTTTTTAAAAAATTAGTAACTAAGGTAAGATTCAAAACAGAATAAGGTGAACAAAAAGACATGCACTAGATGAAACTATACTATTTTAGTAGAATGAACAGACAATATGAACTCTTAATACATTTGGAACAGCTTTAAGAATCACCGTGCAATAAACTACCTAGAGTGGCCTCAGTTTAAGAATTTATAGGCATCAGTGTAAGTACAGTGTGTAAATTTCAAGTTGGTTTTGCAGGAGCACAGACACCAGGCAGCAGATGTATTAGCAGCTGTTTTTATTCAAGCTGTATGTGTCTGCCAAGCAGATAGACTAAACTCATTTTCAAAGACCAAGCCAAAGTCTAAAGATGTACTGACACTTAATTGCAGTAGGGATTAATTAGGTACTCCACTTTTCCTGAGCTGGCCCAGTAGTGATCATGGTTAAAAAAGAAAATGTTTCATTATATCAAGAGGTGGAAGTATAAGGAGGAGGAAAAACAAAACAATAAAATGCCTTTGTCCTGTCACTGCTACTAAGACTTCAGTAAGAATATTAAGTGTGATTGCTCCTGGCTTCCATTGATCCCAACCCTCTCTGTTCAATTCCACCAGATCTTCATGATGACCTCTGAGCATAATCTCATTAATATCTGGAAGGGTGGAGTAGTAGGTTAAAAAAAAACTCCTCCCATCAAGAAGCGAAGTCTAGGCCGGGCACAGTGGCTCACACCTGTAATCCTAGCACTCTGGGAGGCCGAGGTGGGCGGATTGTTTGAGCTCAGGAGTTCGAGACCAGCCTGAGCAAGAGCAAGACACCGTCTCTACTAAAAATAGAAATAAATTAATTGGACTACTAAAAATATATAGAAAAAATTAGCCGGACATGGTGGCGCATGCCTGTAGTCCCAGCTACTGGGGAGGCTGAGGCAGAAGGATCACTTCAGCCCAGGAGTCTGAGGTTGCTGTGAGCTAGGCTGACGCCACGGCACTCTAGCCAGGGCAACAGAGTGAGACTCTGTCTCAAAAAAAAAAAAAAAAAAGAAGTGAAATCTATTCACCTCTGAATATAGGCTTGGCCATTTGCTTTGTGCAATGGGATATTAGCAAATGTGACACTAGCAGAGTATTGAAAAGTGTGTGCGCATTGGGAATTCCCCTCTTTACTGCTGGGGACACATCCACCAATGTGACAAGCCTGGGCTAGCCTCCTGGAAGATGAGGGACCATGTGAAATGGGCTGCCCCAGATATCTAAGTCCCAACCATGCCAGCTGAGGCTCTAGATACATAAGACCTTTCTAGACCATCAATTTCCAACTAAACTAGCCAGGACAAAACAACTGCCCAGCCAACCATAAAACTAGGTGAAATAATAGACATTCGTTGTCTGAAGCTACTAAAGTCTGGAGTGGTTTGTTATGTAGTAAAACCTAACAGATACAAATGATAAATGGTGTATGATCTCAATGCCTCCTTTGATATTCTCCATATAACTTCATTTCTCCATGTGCTCTATTTTGACTGTATCATGCCTTTTATTTTCCTGTTTTCTAAGAATCCTGAATGGCTTTTTGAATGGGATTATCTGCTATTTGGATGATACCCTCATATAGTTTCTGGATTTGATCTTTCAACACTAAATAATGTGCTCCTTAAAGGCAGGGAGTGTATTTTAATATCCTTTGTATTAAATTTCCAATACCTGGCCCAGGGCCTGGAATAAATCAGTAAATAATAAATATATATTAACAATGGTACCAATCCTTCTGATTTTGTGATTTTTCTCTAGTACTATTCAAGAGCTCAGCTGTAGGAACAGAGAAATTAGATAGGTGGATTGATTGAAAGTTCTTGTGAAGAACTAAAACCAGGATTAAATAAATGTCACAAAATTATAATTTCTGCAACAGAATTAATTTAGATTTCAAATTCCCTGGTTGGCTGAATGCCAGCATTCTTGAAAATGTAGACAAAAATTTAATAAAATTATAGAGAAGTACCAATTACAAATTAAGCCAATAAACCAATATCACTTCTACCAATAAAAATGAATTGAAACTATTTTTAAATATAGACTTACAGTTTTTAAATAGCACACAATAATTTAAAGACAAGGGAAAAAAAAAACCTTACTCTTTTCCTTTCTGAAGATGAATGCCATCCGATCTTTGTGTTGGACTAGAAAAATAACTGTTGGCATTGGCAGAATGATATGCAATCCTCACCTAATCTCAGAAAGACAGATGGGGGGATTTATTAATGAATATTTTCCAAGTTTATTTATTTATCATTTATTATTTCTGTCAATCTTAGAAATCTTATGAATAGGAAAGTGTGAAACTACTTCATATTGTTCTTTTAAGATCTGTTGTCCACAATGCAATAAAACTTTTAAAACTTATCAGAGCTCACCTTATTCCTTCCACCCATTGCTAACAGCAACATCACTGTACCAAGTATGCTATTAATATACAGTCATAGTGTTTCCATTATTAGAATTGAAGTAGAAAATAAAAAGATACATACTGGCAGGAACGTTGTTATTGTTAAATAAAATAGCCTTCTGTTCTGTAGAGAACTTTGAGGGGTTTAATCCAACTTAGGTCATTAGAGATAGCCCTGAAAGATGCCAAAGATTGCTAAATGGTTCTGTATAATAGAGTGAGAGGAATTTGGGCTTCCAATTAGGAATGACTATACCATCTTTGGAGTCAGCATACTGACAAGCTCTGATAAAAATTAGAATTCATAAATTACAGGTAGCAATTAAACTTGTGCAATCAGTTTGGGAAGAAATCTTGCCATATAAATTGAGTCATAAAATGTCATTTTGATTTGATCTATTAGTTTCACATTTGTGAAATTGTCCTAAGGAAATAATCCAAAATACAGAAAAATCTAATGAACACAGAGGTCCAATAGAGTATTATTTGTGGTCATAAAAAATCAGAAGTAAGTTAAAAAACATCAGTAGGGAGCTAGTTATCTAAGCTTCGTACAACCACAGAATAACATACTATTAAAATTTGTATTAAAATTTGCAAATATGTAAATTACTTAATAAACAGTATTTTATACCAATATGTGACAAAAGATGAATATAAAATTGAATGTATTATTCTATTTATATAACAACCAAAATAGAGATATAAGGAAATCACTTTTATCTCATGACCAAGTAAATGTAGAATAGTGAAATATTTTCATTCTTTTTCAAATTTCCTATGTTGTGATTATAATTCTTTCATAATAAAAACCTTCAATTCTAAAGGAAATGTATGTGTTTTTCCCTTGGTAGAAAAAATTTAGATATGGGAAATAATTTTCTTGTATGCTATGGGTTTTCTAAGACTACTTTATAGTGTATATCACATATGTTAAAATAGCCAAACACCAAACCAGATGAAATCATTTCTCATGCATTTTTGATATAGTTATTGGTTTTGATTTAGAGTAAGTGAGATAAATATAAAGATCACCAAATTGTTTTTAAAATATCAAATATTATTCTGCAGCTTCCCTACCTTATCTTCTGGAAGTCCAGTCTGGCTGAAATAAAGAGCGTAACGGTCATCGCCTTTGATATAGAATATATAAACATCAGATTCTGGAACCACCAAAAATCCACTGAAGCGTGCGACAAATGTGTCTTGTTCCATGGGCCAACTATAGGAAGCAGAATCTACCCAACTGGCACCCATGTACCCTGGTGTTTTTTCATTGTATTCAAGTATTTCTTCAAGATGTACTGGCCGGCTATTATTCCATACCTCAAGCTTCAAGCCTCTGCCACCTAAAACGTAATAAAATAAAAGAAGGCTTCCATCAGAATCATGATGTGATGTCTCAATGGCCTTCTATTTGCATGGTGGTTTTAGATGCTCTATTTCAATTCACATTTTTAGATTATGTATGCAGACAAAACAATTATACATTCTCCTATATGTACCTGTACCCAGAGGACAGTTTACAATTTATTTGTTATTGCTTTACTGCTCTGAGCGTCAGTTTACACATATGTAAACTGGGAGTGATAATGCTATTTGCATGGTTGCTATTGTACCTACACTTGCCACTGTAAATCTGTGATTAAGTTTTTTCCTAATCAGAAAAGAGCTGTCTCTCTATTTTTCCTTTTTATTCCTTAAAATGCAACAACAATTAGACTCATGCCTTCCTCCAGCAGCTTTAAGCTTGTCTGGATTTGTAAAATAACAGCTACTCCCTTTCAGCTGAATGGTTGGAGAAAAGCTCGAGCACGTCAACCTTTTCAGCAGCAGTGTTCTTTGATATATACAACTTTCTTTAGAGTCATCAATTATAAATATCAAAACTGTTTTCGTAAATTGGACATTTTTTCTAATATCTTTCAAAACAAAAACATTTAGGAAGTTGGTAAATAGAATTTATTTGGCTTCAAATATCACCTAATGACAAAATTATTAACATAAACAGATTTCACTGTGTGCACAAGATATGAGATACACACCACATTCAAACACATGTGCAGCATTTCAATGGTATTAGTGTAGATTTGAAGGCTATCAGCTGCAATTTTGCCAGGCCACAGGGCGAAGGTCTAAAAGGAATTTTGAGTTATGTTTCTTTCCTCTCCTGTTTTTACTCCTAAATCATTCTAGACAACCAAGGATTTAACCTCCCCCATTTATTTTTTCAACAGGAAAAGGCATTTAAAAAATTTCTATGTTGCCTTTGCCAAGATTTAGTAATCACAATTTATTAATAATGTGAAATAAAAGCATCATTACACTCTATCACTAGAGATGTGCTGTTTTCAGTAGTGCATCTGAAGAATTTAAACCAAGTTTATCTCTGCTGGTGCAGCTTTGATGCAGCTATTTTAATACAAATATTTTCTAAGCCAGAAAATGTAAATTTAAAAACTTGGAGAAAATTTATTATAATTCTCATCACAAATTCTAAAATGTTCAAATAATATTTTTTACTAATGATCTATAACAATAATATTCTTTTGATGCAAATATAGAAATGGCCATTCTCCCTTATAGTAACATACCTGGATAGACAGTTTTGAGAATATGAGGTTTGGGGGGTGTCTTGCAACGTATACTATTTTCTGTGACATTCAAAATATCACAAGCTTGACCTGGGAGAGGCAAGATGCAGCACCGTTACGATTCAAGCTTCAGAGTGCAAATCACATCAGCCTATTTTTATGTACTTTTTCAATTAAAACAAAGTTGCATAAGCAAGGAGCAAAACTGGGGCTCTTTATTTCCTTTACATATTCTCCATTCAAGCTTAACACTCATTAATTGTCATACTTCCCACAAGGCAACATTTTTCTGAGATAAAAAATTTCACAATTTCAGAGATAAAAACTTGCTAAAACTATGTCTTTGTAAAAGATGTTACTTCCAGGTCCAAAATGAAGACTTATAATTTGTTCCTCAGAGCAAGTTGCTGAATAAACCCACGATGTTCAGAATTTGCAAAGGTAGATGATCCCAGCCCTTTTAGGTAGGAAAAATGGTATTTTAGTCCAAGTGCTTCAAATGAAAACAAAAGGAATAACAATTGTTAAATGGCATTTTCACAGGCAGACCGAGACCAAAACAGACAAGGGCCTAAAAGAGAATAAATATAACTTCTACATAAGCACAATTAGACTTGGGAGAAGAGTCTATGTTTTAGACCACCATGTGTCCCTCGCAGCACCTCATATACCGTCAGCCCTCGGTAAATATTTACTGAAATGGCAATTGCAGCCCACAAAATGTGAGGATGATGGAAACGGAGGGAGATATCTTTGTTAAGTTTCGGTTGGTGGCCTGGAAAATTTAAACTTTTACACTACCTTTTACTGCCTTGTGGATGCAAGAAAATTGAACTAAAAAAGAGTGAATATGAACAGTATATTAAACCAACAGCCCATTTGATTAAAAGCAAAAGAAAAATACATACACGAATCATTATTTTCAAGAAATTATTGAGGATTCAACATCTTGAATCTGGTTGCCACATTAATGGCAATGAGATACGATAGAAAACTTAAATGCACTTTTTGCATATCAACTGAATCATGGTCAAAATAAACATAATATCAGATCATAAGACACATTATATCAGCCAGAAGTGCTTTATGTTCCTGGTTTTATTATTTTAAACATAAAATTTGAACAGAAAAATACATTATATAAATTTTAAAATTTTATAGCCCAGGTTTTAATATTTAGACAGGTGACCAGCAAGGATTCGTGGGGACAGGAAAGACTGTATTAATGTTAGATGAGATTGCTTTATATCCATTTTTCTTCTCTTCTGAAATCACATTTTGGCTGGCTTATGAGCAGATTCCTTAAAAGGTGGAAAGTACCCAAGCAAAAGGGCTGTAGCAGAAATGTATGTGCCAGTTGCACAGGCAGGCATCCTGTCCCCTGCCTATCAAGGGAAGTGATGTCATTATGACTGAGTGAGAAGAGTCCCACTCTTACCTTCATCCTAAGCTTGGTTTTGAGCTGTATAGCTCCCTGTCTCTCAGATCTAGACCACATGCATAGAAGCAATGCACAACCAGAGAAACAAGCCCTATGTGTGTTTGTAAACAAATAACGCATTAATTAGTGCTCTTTCCAAGGCCAATATCACTAGTAATTACTTGATGTGCAGATAAGGCACAGCATATGAGAAGAGTATGAGGAGAGTATACCAAAATACTACTTTAAATTTTCTTATAATTAGCTAACTCATTGAGAAATAACAATCATTCAAAAAGGACATTTAAGAGCTTATTAAATAGAGAATAGGTGTGCCCTTAAACTGTGGTGAGGAATGTGTGGATGGCGGCCACAATGCTTCACAATGCCAACCCCAGAGCTCAAGTCCAGGTCACCTAAAGCTGAAAGGAGTGGCCCTCACTGGAAAATTGCAGTGGGAAGAACATCAAGCCCCAGAATCAAAAGCCTATGTGAAAATACTGGCTTTAAGTTTAAGACATTAATTGAGAAAAGATTATTATTACTCTTACAAATTATTAAAGAACAGGCAGGATTTGTTCTTATAAAGTAATATATTAAAATCATGAAAAATACCTCCCACTAGAACTTTGGCTGGGAAATCTGTCTGATCAAAGAACTGCCCACTTATTGTTAGTACGGTGCCACCTCGAATGCTTCCTTGTGAAGGTGAAATTGTAGTGACCTCTGGGGGGGAAACACATTAAACAAAATGTCATGAATATTACACATTAACTCAAATGTTCACTTATTTAAAATATTCAAAATTACCTAGCCATAGCCTCTAACACTGTGTAGGTAGTGGATTACCAAATGAATGAATTAGGTGTTTCATTATTTTGTCTCTGGTACAGTCCCGTAAAGAGGACAATAAACATGGCATTCACAGAGACCTACATTCCATGGGGACTAGAATTTAATGGTGACTAGTACTAAAAATGTATTGGTAACAGGAGGATCAAGGAAGTAAGGAAAACCTGAGCTGAGCACAAATGTTTAGTTTCAAAAGAAAGCACAGGAAGTCAGGCAGAACCATCTCTCCTTCCATGTGCTTTAAAAGAATGAATCTTTCCTATGTTTGTGGGCCTACATCTTATATTTAAATTTTCTCATATAGTAATACATTTAGCTATTATTGGTCTTCTTATGGCTTTGTCTATAAAAGTTTTAGGTATATTGGTAAAATAACCCAGTACACGACATATGGCAGATTTTTACTAAAATGTATTCTTATTAATTCTATCAGAGTTCTATATATGCATTCTTACATATGAATTTTGCATTAAATAAATTTCTAGAACAAAACAAGGTGTATCACATTTGATTGAGCCCAAGACACACATTTTTTTCAAATTTTAACATCTTTGAAACCTGAATGTGTCTATCCATCACTCCTGACCTGGAATGAAATATGATTCTTCCAGAAGGATTTGTGTTTGCTCTGATACTCTCCTAGGAATACTATCACCTGAGACTGATTTAAATTAAATAATTTAATTTAATTAAATTATAAGCTGCTGGAGGATTATTTTGGACCACATTGAAAGCATAAGTCTGAGAGAGTACAGATGGTCCCCAATTGACAATGGTTCGAGTTTGGATTTTTTTTACTTTAAAATGGTACAAAAGAAATACAAATTCAGTAGAAACCACACAGAACTTGGAATTTTGGATGTTTATCTGTTCCTGGGCTATCAATATGAGGTAGATACACTTTTATGATGTTGAGCAGGCAGAGAGCTCAAGCTCCCATCCAGCCAATCATGAGAGTAAACAATGAATACAGTGCACTGCGTTGCCAGATAATTTTGCCCAACCATAGGTTAATGTGAGTGTTCTGAGCACATTTAAGGTAGATAAGGCTAAGCTATGATATTTGGTAGGTGTATTAAATGCATTTTTGACTTAAGGATATTTTCAACTTAAGATGAGTTGACCAATAGCCAAAGTTGAGACATGCAAATTTCCCTGCTCTCTTTGTCAGTGTGATAAGTTTGTTTTTTAATGAATCTTATTCTAAGAATGTCATTGGTGGGGGGAGGGCCCCAGCTAATGTTGGGGCTTCCTGTTACACTCCCCATCTTAACTATTTTTGCTTTCATAGCAGTACATAAAAAATGATTTGATGAAATGAAGTATACACCACCTTCACCCCACATACACACACAGTGAGAGAAATGTCACATACCTGCATATGTTTGAAACATTGAAATTTTATTGAGAGAAGAAACAAAATATGCCATTCTCTGTGGGAGACTCCTATTTTAAGAAAAAATAAAATTTCCAGCTTTAAAAATGACCTTTATTTGGGGAATTTTTTTTTTAACTTTAGTTATAGAAATGACATCACAACTTGCAAAGGAGCAAGATGGAACTTTTGGAGGAAGATAAAAATGTTCTATATTTTGATTTAGTTGTTGGTTACACATGCATATACATTTGTTAGAACTTAATGAATTGCACACTTACGTTCATTTTATTGTATGCAAAATATGCCTCAATAAAGTTGATTTTAAGAAATTCTGTTTGTATTTAAAAAACAGACAGGAGGACTACCCTTCATAAAGGCTGGGCGCTTCTGCTGAGCACCCCTTTCTGTCTTTCTTAGAACCTATTTAGATTCTAAGAGAAGGTATTATGTTAAGAACCTTCAATTTATTATGCCATTTGATCTTTACATCAACCACATGAGGTAGGTGAAATTCAGAGAATTAACTTACTCAAGATCATAAAACAAGTAAGAAGGAGAAACAGAACTGGAACCCAGGCAGTTTGGGTCCAAAGCCCAACCTGTACACTCACTACACAGTACTACTCCTCTGCTTACTAACTCCTGTGAGAGTACAGGGGGATGGTAGCAAATTAACAACAACCCGCCAGGTTTAAATCATCCTTAATAAACATAGAGCCTGTTCATATCTTTTTGTAGATAACACATTTGCATTTCCATAACCTGGAGAATTAGGGAGGGAAATAATCCTAGAAATTAAATGATGCTTCCTTAATTACCTCAAAGAAATTCACAATTACAAAAATTAAGAAATTCAATATTAAGACTCAAAACCCATATATCATAATTATAATACATTGGACTAGAATCTAAAAGGATAATGCAAATCTTGTAGTTGAGACCAACAATGAACTTTCCTGTAAATCTAACCCAGGCATTACTTACAATGTGCACTTGTAAGACTAAAGAGTTTCTGAAATATTTTATGCTAAATTAGTTCTTTAATAAGTTCATACTGGATTTTATATTTTGATGTCATAAGCCTTTCACTTGATTTCCCAAAGATCTGAAACCAGGCTAGTTCTGACAATATTGTGTCTGGTCAGATTCCACATCTCAAAAATTAACTCTGCTTCTTAAATTGGTAGGAAAATTGCCTCCTGAAATAAAATTTGAATGTAATTATATTTTGGATGGCACTGAGGTTATTTTCACTAATTCATTGATAATGACGAGGCATTTCTCAATTAAGGCAGCTTCATCTGAACCTTATCAGTTTGGAACAGCTGTTGTCCGAACTTGGGGTAATAGAGGAGAGAAGGTTGACTATTAAAAGAAATACAGAGTATGTGCCACAGCGGTCTTTAATTGGTTCATTTGATATTCAGCAATGCTCCTGAAATTTCTAAAATATAAATTTTATAATCTATAAAATGATTTAACATTTTAAAATGCCAACTAATCTTAAAACCAGGCTTTCAAATAGTAAATGTCATATTTCTAAGAGTTATCTTAAATTTGTAAGACTATTTCACATAGAAATGCAATTTCCTCGATTCTGAGACATTAATACAAAAGGAAAACCATTGGCTTAAAAAAGAGAAAAAAGGAATTATAAATCAAGATCACAAAACCAACAATTTAATGCAACATTTTTGCCTATATAATCTGTGAATTTGTTGGCATTTTTAAATTGGAAGTTTCCGGGTATGTTAATGTAGCAGATTGATTTATGTACACTTATCAATCACATTCAACCTTGATCACTCAAACCGTCTATTTTTGGATAATTATTTCTCTGAGAGACATATGATGGATTTAGCAATTAACACCTTTCATATAGACTCAGAACTAAGAATCCATTTTTTTCACCTTAGGAAGCGTATTACTATGAGTTTAAAAGAAGCTATATAGTTAAGGAAATTATTTAAAACTCAATAATTGTTGTTTCTAACATGGTTTTCTAATCTGTTCAATAAAATTCTATTGTCCTATCTTTGTGTGTGTGTGTGTGTGTGTGTGTTTCTAATATCCAGCTGTATCCCACAGATTTTGATAGCTTATGTCCCCATTATCATTTAATTCAAAGAATTTTTTGATCTCCATCTGAATCTCTTCTTTCACCCATCAGTCATTTAGCAATAGATTGTTTAATTATCATGACTTTGTGAAGTGGGGAGTGTTTCTGTTGGAATTGATCTCTAGTTTTATATCAGTATGGTCTGAGAAGATACATGGTACAATTTCTATTTTTTTAAATTTGTTGAGGTCTGATTTGTGGCCTAGGATGTGGTTGATTTTGGAGAAAGTTCCATGAGCTGATGAGAAGAATGTATATTCGGCTTTATTTGGGTGGAATGTTCTGTAGATGTCTGTGAGACCCATTTGTTATAGAGCTCTGTTTAAGTCCATTATTTGTTTGCTTAGTTTTTGTTTGGAGGATTTGTCCATTTCAGACAGTGGGGTGTTGAAATCCTCCACTATTATGGTATTACTGTTTATCATGCTATTTAGTTCATACAAGGTTTGCTTTATATATCTGGGAGCTCCTGTGTTGGGTGCATATATATTAAGAATTGTTAAGTCTTCTTGTTGGATTTTTCCCTTTACCATTACATAGTGACCATCTTTGTCTTTCTTTACTTTTGCTATTTTAAAATTTATGCTGACTGAAATCAGCATAAATCGCTACCCCCACTCTCTTTTGGTTTCCATTTGCCTGAAAGTTTGTTTTCCAACCCTTGACCTTGAGTCTGAAAGTGTCTTTGTGGGTTAGATGCATTTCCTGGAGACAGCAGATACTTGGCTTATAATGTTTTATCCACTCAGCCAGTCTATGTCTCTTCAAAGGACAATTCAAGCCATTCACATTTATTGAGAGGATTGATATTTGGGGTAGATTTCTGTTCATCTTGTTGGGTAAGTTCTTATTGTTTTGTTTTACCTCTTGAGACATTGTGGAATCTGGGTTCTGAGCTTTAACTCTTGAGAGTTTTTAATTTGGTGGGTGTCTATTGTGTTGTTCAGTGTGTAATGCAGGTCTGAGTACTTCTTGCAGAGCAGGTCTGGTCTTCACAAATTCCATCAGTGATCACTTGTCTGGGACAGTCTTTATTTCTTCCTTGTAGATGAAGCTCAGTTTTGCCAGGTAAAGAATTCTAGGTTGGCCATTGTTCTGTTTAAGAAGATTGAGAATAGGTCCCCAGTCCCTTCTGGCTTGTAGGGTTTCATTTGAGAAGTCAGCAGTTAGTCTGATAGGTTTTCTTTTGTAAGTTATCTGTTGTTTTTGTCTTATTGTGCGAAGGATTTCCTCTTTCATATTTACTTTGGCCAGTCTGATAATTATGTGATGTGGTGTTTGCCTCTTCACGTTGACTCTCCCAGGAGTTCTGTGTGCTTCTTTTATCTGGATATCTAGGTTTCTGGCCAGGCCAGGAATATTTTCATCCAGTATTCCAAGCAATAGACTTTCCAGCCCTTGTGTATTTTCTTCTTCTCTCTCCAGGATGCCTATAATTCTTATATTTGGTTTCTTTACATAATCCCACATTTCTTGTATGTTCTGCTCTTGTCTCTTGCTTCTGTGTTCTTTGTCTTCATCTGATTTGTTTAGCACATAGGCATTATCTTCAAGCTCCGAGATTCTCTCCTCTGCGTGATCCATTCTAAAGGCTTTCCACTGTGTTTTGAAGTTCCTTGAATGCCTCCTTCATTACCAAGATTTTTTTTTGTTTTTTTCATAATATTCCAATTTCTTTAGAGAATTTTTCATTCATTTCCTGTATTGTTCTCATGGTTTCTTTGTATTGGGTTTCTATTTTCTCTTCAATTCCATTGAGTTTCCTTACAATCCATATTCAGAATTCTTCCTCCATTAATTTAATCATTTCATTTAAATTAATATTTGATTTTGAGGTTCTCATGATTTCTTTTGGGGATGATTTTTCTCTCTGCTCTTTCATATATATTCCCTGTGTTCTTTCTCTGGTTCTTTGCCATCAGGGTAATTGAGAACTGGGTGTGCTAGGACTGGTTTGGGGCCCATATCTTCAAGCCTCCAAGGGATGTTCCTTAACAGTGGTGGGAGGAAGCACACTGGTCTTGTATTACCTTAGAGGTATTTTGGCAAGTTGGGTTACCTCTAACCTGTTGTCTTCACCTCTTGCCAGTGGAGATTAGTGAGTTTGGTCCCCCCGCTTAAGCTCCCATGTGGTGAATCGCACCTGTGTGTCTAACTCCACTGCTCTCTAATAGCTTGAGATGGGGGGCGCTATGTTGAGCTATGGGGTTACCCTCTCTGTCACTGGTCATAGATTGTAGCAGCCAGTTATCAAGGTAATCTGATGCCTCTGTGTTGGTTTCTGGTCCCCGGGTTAGGAATACTAGTGCCCCTATCTTTAGAAAGGATCTTGCCACTCCTGAAGGTTCCTTGGACCCTATTTTCCCTTAAAATGGTGGTAGGAGCAAGGCAGATCGCATTTGCTGCCTACCAGCCTGGATGTGTGTGCTTCTATGGTTGCTCCATCTGCCGCTAGGGGGAACCGCTAATATGTTATTCAGGGTTCTTCCACCAGTCTTGGAAGGCTGCTCCTGATGGGAGGGGTTACTTGGGGAGCCTGTTTTGGGCTCTTGCCAGAACTTTTGTCTGACCAGCAAAGTCACTGGGCTGTCAACTATTGATCTGCGCCAAGGCCCTGCAGATTTACGCCAGTCTCACAGGGAAAGTGGCTTTTCTTGCCTCTCCCTACCTCCAGTGGGGGGAGCCTTCCACTTTTGGCATGAAAGTCACTGTGTTAGGGGGAGGGGTAATGTCTGAGTCCACCCGCCCGGCGTCCCAGCGCCTGTGAATCCTGCAGGTGTTAGCCTCCCACAACTGGGGAAGTATTCAAAATTCGCCCATCGAAATGGGCCCAGCTAGTTGACAATTGGTCACGGAAGGGTGGAGGCTTTTGCAAGAGTCCCCAGGCTGTAGGAAGGGCGCTGCCTGAAACTGTGGTTCACCGCACCGTCTGGGTTGTGGAGCCCCAAAACGGCGGATGCCCACGCGCAGAGCGCTAGCGCTTATGGCGACTGTTCGGGAGCCGGCAGATACTGGATTGGGGAGCTGAATCAATAGGACGCCCCATTTGTTGTCTGTTGTGTGTCACCCTCCCACAATCTCGTGCCTGTCTGGCAGGAGGTCTTGCACTTTCTGACCCACCCTGAGCCAGCCTAATCGCCCGCAGCGGTTTCCAGGGTAGAGTCCCCTTTTCAGTGTTCACCTCCATTGTTCTGGTCCAGCTGACTGCCAGAGGCAAGGTTCCTGCCTCCTAACTCCCTCCAGGGGTCGCTCAGACCAGTCCCTTCCCTGCCCAGTGCAGTTCTAGCACAGAGCCCCGGCGAGTTCAGGATGCTTCCCGCTATTGCCTCCTCTCCACAGAGCCCAATGTCTCCTGCCAGGATTTTGGGCCAACTTCAGGCAGGTCCCTGTCTGAGTGGGTGTGGAGGTCAGTGGAGAAATCAGGATGCTCTCCTGTGGGTCAGATCTCACTGCACTTGCCGGCCAGGCGGGCACAGCCATCCCACGCTCTATTCTCTGTTGTTTATCTCACACTCTCTAGACTTCCCGATCCTATCTCCCATTCACCTTTTTTTTTTCCTGTGTTGTGTGTCCCACGCTGTTTCTCTGCAGTTTCACAATGCTGTTCTTGCGGAGGAGTGATCCACTCGTCCGTGGCAGACCGAGTTCTTTGCCTCCTTCTCTGGGAGCAGGGAGCCAGGAGGTCATCTTTACTCCGTCATTTTTCCTCCCCCCTATTGTCCTATCATCAAGTTATACGTAAGTAGGTCATATTCTTGCAGAGAGTAATTGGTAAGTCATGGGACTCTTAAGTCATTTGCTCCATGTAAATCACATATCTTCCGTTTACATATCTTCCACTCTGATTTGCTTGTGAATTGTACTATTCTTTATGGTTTTGGTCTAGTCTGTATTTGTCTGTAATAGTGTGCATCCCAGGCATCACTTTGTTATAAAACTATTGCCTCTAGTTGTCTGGAAGTAGACGATCTCTAAATACAATGATAGTGCATTTGGTCTCACTACTCCAGTTGCAGTTCCATGCATGGAGGAACCACATCTCATTCTTCTCTTATAGTCTGTGAGTACTGACCAGGAATGACATCTACTTTGATTGTAGTATTGCCGTTGTTTTCAAACTTCTGATCATTGAGTCTCTCTTCAGAGACAAAAAAGAAATTAACAGATCTATCTACTGTTATCTACTATAGCTATATATACATTAGTATTGTTAATAGATGCTAAATAATGTAATTTATTTGTATTTTTGTCTACTGGCTCATTTTCTCAATGGGAGATGCTATGACATTTTGGGCAGAACAATTCATTTAGGCTTGGCACATCATAGTTCTGCCCACTAAAGGCCACTAACATACCCCGTTATTGTGACAGCCAAGAAATTCCTCCACACATTTGCAAATGCTCCCAAGAACGGGGAAATCTGCCATGGTAGAGAATCTGGAACAGGATGTTAAGTAGTGATGCGATGTGGTACTGGTGGCTGAAGCCCCCCAGCAGTCATGGCAGAGCCCTGGAATGAAATGCTGAGGTACTGGAGTTAGACAGCATGGATTTCTTACGAGCTGATTATCCTTGGGCAAATTATTTAACCTTCCTGAGTCTCGTTTTCCCAGTGGGTAACAGGGGGTAGATGATAGTACTCAATTTATCTTTGGGAGGATTAAACTAGATAATGTATGTAAAGTGCTTAACACCGTGCTTGCCACTAAATGTACGCTGTTATTATCATAATATGAGGTTTGCAACATGTGTTGAGGTTTGCATATTCTGATATTTCCAGAAAAATATGTTTTTTCTTACTGAAATCAGGATATAGAACAGCTGGAAATGAATTCTAGTTTTATTGAAAGTCATAAATATGAGTTATTAACATTGGTATTAAGATGCACAATTGAAAGGTATAACTACCATCTTTCACAACTCTCCATAAATTGAAATAAAACCTTTATCTGGTAGTATCAACCATGAGGTTTTATTTATTCTTAACATTAGTTCAAGTCAAAATTGAATTACTTTAGTTATCAAGAAATTATAATTATATCAGAAGAGGTACAAGACATAAAATAACACATTTTCATATCACAATCAATGATTTTTTAAATTTGTTGTTTTAGTTAATGCTAGATTTCCCAACAATTGAAAGGTTATGTATGAAGCATAAATTATGAATGGAAGGGAGTTGCAAACTCTTTAAATGTTAATTTGGGGGTAGAAAGTGATTACTCTTTTAATCTCTGCATCTATAGCACAAAGTAAATATGTACTTTATTTTATTTACCTAGTTGAATCAATTATGAAAATTATTATTTACCAAATGGCCTACCTTCCATAATCACTGTCTAAGATGAAGCTGACATTGTGGTGACCTGAAATTAATTAAAATACACAATCAATTAAGTTCCCAATCACAGGAGAACAATAACTCTATATTATAAAGCTGATTTAAAAGCAGAGAAAAAAATATAAAATCAAAACTGTACTTATGCAATCATCTATTGTCAAAGAAATGAAAACCGAGCTATCTTAAAGAAGTACCCACAATTTTAAAATATACATAGTAAGATGTCTAGAAGTTATAAGTAGAAAAACATGACAAAACATGATCATGCATTAAGAATCATAAAAGAACAGGTATGTAACCATATTGCCCTGAAATTTCTTTCACTCATTCAACAGCTTTTTAATTATTTAGACACTCTGCTAAGGGTTGAGAGATGCAGCTTGTCCTTCTCCTAACGGAACATATTGTCTAGTGGAGAGTACAATCAGTCAAGAGCAGTGACACAAACAGAGAACTTGAAATTGTGATAAGCCTATCCAAAAAAGGTAGAGTGATCTTTGAGAATGTAAGACAGTAAGTGACAGAGGCTTTTTTGAGGACATGACATTTTATTCAAAATTTTCAGGATAGAATTTGCAGAGGGCCTAATAGAAGGGAGGAAAGTGCATTAGAGAATTAAAAAATCTATGTGCCTGGAATATATAGATCAAGGAGAAAAACTAGAGTGAAATTAAGGCAACAGGTAAAACAGCTAAATTAGTCATGAAATCTTCTGTAGGAAGAGAGAAGGAAAAAAGAGAAAACTGAAGAAGTTTACCTAAACCTTAAGAAGAAAAAGTAAATCATACATGCTTGCATAGAGTGAAAGGAAGCAAAGGAAAAGAGAAAATACGAACACAAAACTGATCCAGAATAAGGCAGGAGGGTCTAAGAGAATACAAAACAGGGAAATAAAATAAGGTGTTTATGACAATTATGAAAAAAGATGACTAACACTTACCAATATAAGTTCCAGTAGTCTTACAAATCATAGAACCCATGTCTCCATTTGGATGATCTAATTTTAGACCATACCTAATAAAAAATATATGCTAATGTCAAAGTTTATATAGACACTAAAATTTTAAAATACTGTATTTTCCTTAAAAATATTTCATTAGTTTCCAAATATGCATCAGGATAGAAATTGTTGCTACAACCAAAATTTCTATAAAATAAAAATATTTCCCAAACTTCATCGAAGATATTTGAATAAAATTCCATTTCACAATGAAATATTTTATAATTAATTTGGCTATGCCAATTAATATTACTTTTAAAGAGTTTAAAGTATTATACTATGATGCATGGAGGAACCACATCTCATTCTTCTCTTATAGTCTGTGAGTACTGACCAGGAATGACATCTACTTTGATTGTAGTATTGCCATTGTTTTCAAACTTCTGATCATTGAGTCTCTCTTCAGAGACAAAAAAGAAATTAACAGATCTATCTACTGTTATCTACTATAGCTATATATACATTAGTATTGTTAATAGATGCTAAATAATGTAATTTATTTGTATTTTTGTCTACTGGCTCATTTTCTCAATGGGAGATGCTATGACATTTTGGGCAGAACAATTCATTTAGGCTTGGCACATCATAGTTCTGCCCACTAAAGGCCACTAACATACCCCGTTATTGTGACAGCCAAGAAATTCCTCCACACATTTGCAAATGCTCCCAAGAACGGGGAAATCTGCCATGGTAGAGAATCTGGAACAGGATGTTAAGTAGTGATGC
>NW_012147841.1:3450081-3459122 GCF_000956105.1 Propithecus coquereli
CCCATAATATGCTGAAATAAAAAAAAAAAAAAAAAGAAGCTGAGAAGAGGCAAGGGAAAACATCTGTTGTCACATTTCCCCAGCTGATCAGGTCTAATCTATCACTTTAAGGCTGACAAAACCTGAGGCCGGCAACTGACTGACTGACTGGTTTTGTATACTTTGCAACACCAGATAAACCACCAGCTTTTGTGACAGCAAACCCAAGACTCAAAATAGGGCCAGATACAAACCTGAACTATAAAAAATAAAAAGTTTTGCTTGCAGAAAATTTTAAGCTTTGTAACATACCTTTTTACTTAAGTCAGTTCATTTGATCATTACATTAGGTTTGTAAAGCAAGTAAACTGTATTGCACTCCTTATAGAGATTGACATATTCAAATTCTCCTTCTAACCTGCTGCCTTATTCCAACTAAATGAATTTAGCAGCTAACACTTATAGGCTCCTACTACGTTTAATCTTTGCAACCATCTTATGAGTTAGCAACTATTATATTATCCTTCAATTTTACAGATGAAGAAACAGAAGCAGTGAGGTTAAGCAGCTTGCCCAAGCCTGCAGCCAATAAAGGGTAGAGCAGGAATTCACACCCAGACAGTCTGGCTCCAGTCTATGCTCTTAACCACAGCCGATGATCCCCATAGTGGTCTGGGTATGTGTGTTTGTGATAATACTACCCTATTTGGCCTTAAAAACATATTTAAAAAATTTTTTCTTACCTGATGTTTCAGACCAAAAGCTCTTTGATAAGCACTAAGCCCCTCTACTCATTTGCATGTCCTCTGTAATTTATACCTGGTCTGATTGGAGATTTAGCTGAATGGACAAGATTTGTGAGAAGCAGGTCTCCTGACTTCCTGCCCAGAATACAGCCATTGCTCTCGACTTCCCCCACAGCTAATGGAATCTGTGCGCAATGAAATGCCGTGGGAGACCTAGTATCATAATTAACATGGTGGAAATATAGCTCTAAGACCGTCTCACCATCCAGTAATAGGTGTATGAAAAAATTTACTATATGTATATACAATATCTCAGGATGTCTGGAGTACAAGGCAAGTTAGCCTGACCTTGAAGGTCCCTTCTGACTATGATTCCATGATTTCATAAAATAATTTCCATCCAGTCCCTTGTATTAAACAAAAATAAATTCCACTTACAGTGGGGAAAAAAAGGAACCTCTTTTTGAAAGTTAAATTTTGTATTTTCTGTCCTTACTATGGGAAAAGATGACTTAGAAGACCCTAAGAATTACAATATCAACCATTCATAACACTCAATAACATTGAGGCAGATGAAATCTTTACTTATGCTAAACTGTATATATAAGGTGATAAATATTCCTCTACTTAGTAGTCCTTTTATTACATATAAGGAATGATATGAACATTTCCAGAACATTATAGATACATACAAATGTGGTTTGATTGAGAATTCTACTTCATAGAATACCAGATAAACCACTGTTATTTCATTTATTAAAACCTTTCGAATTACTTGTTTCACAACACTATATATGCATATGTATGTGTGTGTACATATATATCTCACCTTTTAGTACTCCAAAAAATCTCTAATTGCTATCTGAATTGTTTATTTACTTTATCCATTTATCTGTTTTATTTATGTATTCAATAAACATGAAGCATCTTGAAAACCATGATTCTGAATCTATACTTCATTCTGCAGGAAATGAACAGGACTTTCAGTCTTTTAAGGCAGGACTGAGATAACACTATCTATAATACAGGAAGATAACTCTCATGACAATGTTAGTTCCCAGTCCAAAATGTGAACAGTTATATTTTGATGGTACTTAACCAGCCAATGTTACCATCTGGTCAACAATTGAATTGAATTGAATTGAATGGAATTCCCTGCAACCTAATCTTGCCTGGTAAATTAAGGAACCAGGATTCAAACCTTGGCCTCTTAATGAGTTATTTGCCACTTTTAGTTTCAGCACTATGCTGTGTACCATGGTGCAGTAGAGAAAGTACAAATTACATGTTACAAGACTTGGGTTCTACTCCTGACCTTGACTGTGTGACTTCCAGGCCTTAGGTACTTTTTATATGCAAAATGAGACAGTTAGATTAAGTAATAAAGTCCTCTGGTAATAAAATGTCATTACTATAACTCTGTTTCTATTGGATTTGCCTCCATGTGTCTTCTGTTAATAAAATCTGTCACAGAAAAATAAAGAATTATGTCAGACCTTTAAAAAAAGGCATTTTGACCATTGTTTCCACATCAATGTATCATCCAAATGTCTATTTTTCTTTCTATAACATGGCTGAAAAAACATGATTAGTCCCATCCCATTGTAATGGGTTTTAATGTCATTGGGCCAGTTATTTTTGGAATATTATATCCCATCTTTGAGTTATAGGAATATATTTTTGCATGAAAATTACCTCAAAATCCTAACATTTTTCCCATTTGAGCTTAGTGCAGTATTACTTCCGTAGACATCAGTGAAGATTCTGCCTTGGATTGTAATTAGTGTACCTAAAAACAAAAAATTCCAAAAAGGTTCAGTGTAAGAATATCTCTCCATATACTTAATACCAAAACATTAGAGGTTTTCCCAATAAAACCAGCATTCAGATACTTATATCCTATGTCCACTACTACTGTTTACCATTGTTCTGAAAGTTCTAGCAATACAATAAAACATGAATGAGTATTAGTAAGTATTTACAGATTAAAGAAGTCTATTATGGAAGAAAGGATGACTTATTCAATAAATATCACTTATGTCAATGGGTGAGTTTTTTGAAAAAAATACCTACTTTATACCAAAAAACAGAATAAATTCTAGGTGAAATAAAAATTAAATATAGAAAATGAGACCATAACAAAGTGAGAAACTATCTCTAAAAGTAAAATAAAATAAAACAAAACAATGAAAACTTGAAAAATAGCTGAAAATTTACATAATATCTACATAATCAGGATGGTGGGATCTTTTACAGCATAAAACTGAAGAAATAAATGACAAAAGTAAAGATCTATAAATTTGATAATAAAAATTAAAAGTCTAAATGACATAAAAATCATTAAATTTTAAAAGCAAATGATAAACTCAAAAAATATTTTCTATATATGTGACATATAAATGGTTAATACCCTTAAAATATAAAGAATTCTTGTAACTAAATATGAAAAAAGATGGCTAGCTTTAAATCAAGCCAAAGAGATGAATAGGTAATGTATCCAAGGAAAAATACAATTGGTCATAAGCATAAAATAAATTTAATTACATAAATCAAGGAATTAGAAAAAAATTTTTTAAACCTACTATATTTTTTATATAAAATATTAGAAAAAAATTAGCACCTAGAATTGTCAAGGGTACAGAAAAGGACCTTCTCACATATTGCCGTTGGAATTATAAACTGGTATAATATAGTTATTATAATGAACACTGGAAGCCAACTCAGTTTTCAACATGAGGGGAAAGTTAAATACATTGCAGTTGATTAAGATGCAGACATGCAGCAATAATATGCAGCCAATATTTTTTAATTGGTAGTTATTTTTATAATCAGAAAAATTATATTTATAAATTTTCAGCTGTTATAATAATTTGATATACTAAAAAGTAAATAAATTATTTACTACAAAACCAAAAGCTATTTCAGCTGTCATATAGCAGACCTGGAGTTCCAGATAAAGGTGTGATACTCCTTATTGTTGGGGTTCTGAAACTTTTTGCCTGTAAAATAATAATGTCAATAAGCAGTCTTATGTATTTTTTCCTAGTTTTGTGAAATAGGTCTATTTTTTACATCATTTAGATTTCAACAACATCCATAATATAACTGTCAAAATATTTCCTTTTACATATAAGAAATAAAGTTTAGAACATTTTCTGATTACAATATCTTTTCCTTATCTCCTAAAAATTCTCTTTCATTTCAAAATGTTTGTAGCCTGGAATTTTAAAATTCAATCATCATTTTGTTAACAGTGTAAACCGAACCATAGTAATAAGGCTCTCTGGTAAAGACCTTTAGGAATTTAGTGGAATAAAATTAAAGAAAGTCTACCCTTGGTTAAGAATATGGAAAAATAACAAAGCATTTTTTCAAAAACACAGAAGCAAAACATAGAAAAAAGCAGATAAAGTAAGCTTTAGTAGCCAAGCTAATGATAATTTTCTAAAGCAACGCAGATATAATTCTTTAAAAATTGTGATACCAAATTGGAATTAGAAGAGAGCAGAAGTCCAGGAGGGCCAGTATGATAGAAACTCTAATATCTTATGCTAGACAGAATAACACCCCCGCCAAAGACATTCATGCCCTAATCTCTGTGAATATGTTAGGCTACAGGGCAGATGGTTGCAGATGGAATTAAGGTTGCTAATGAGCTGACCTTAAAGTAGGGAGATTATCCTGGATTATCCTGCTGGGCCCAATATAATCACAAAGGTTCTTATAAACTTTATAAGGAGGCAGAGAGGAGTCAGAGTCAGAAAATGTGATATGATGATGGCAGAAAGTCAGAGCAATGCAGTGTGATAAAGACTTGACAGCTATTGCTGGCTTTGAGGACAGAGGAAGGAGACCGTGAGCCAAGGGATGTGGGCAGCCCCTGGAATCTGGGAAAGGCAAGGAGACACATTCTCCCTAGAGCCTCCAGAAGGAGCACAGCCCCTCCCAGACACCCTGATTTTAGCCCAGTGAGACCCATGTCAATTTCCAACCTACAGAACTATGAGATAATAAATTTGTGTTGTTGTAAGCCACTTAATTTGTGGTAATTTGTTATGGTTGCAAATAAGAAACTAGTACATACCTGTTAGAGAGCCTCAAGTACATATGTGAGGCAGGAGATCATCAGGGTTAAGGCCTAGATTCTGGTGTCAGACTGTCCTAATTCAAATTTGAGATCTACCATCCCTTAGCTGCATTAACTGTGGGTAAGTAATGTACTTTCTCAGTGCCTCAGTTTTATCATCCATAAAATACAGATAATAATATTAGTATCCAGTTATAGGATTGTTATGAGAGTCAAGAGTTAGTCATAAAATACTCAGAACACTGCCTGGTACATAGTCAGTACCATATTAATTATTAATAAACATAGCTAGTCTGTTTTTAAATGACAAAATGAGAAATAAATACTACAAAAGGGAAATATGCTACAATGTAAAAAAAAACAAAATTAATATTGAATGGGTAAAGAGCAGAGCTGATGGGCAAAATAAAGAATCCTTAGTAACCAAGATGCATCCAGAACACAATCTACACTTAAAAACAAATAATGCAGGAAAAAATAAATGAGCTAGAGATTGATCAAGAGTTCATTTGCAAAAACACAAGTGTGTCACCAAAAACAGAAAAGGCCAGAAACATGGGAAGCATTTTTAAGGAATAAAGTTTGTTTGGGGGGTTGGGCCAAGGAGTTGATGGTAGAGAAACAGATAGCCTCTGCATGGATATGAAAATAATACAAGCAAAATAACCTAGCACAGAGTATTCTCAATAAATGTCAGTTGTCCCTACATTCTCATTGAGGGACAACCTGAAATAAAGAGGCCCAGATTTCTTCATAAGTAACAGGAAAGATTTTTTATATTGCCAAGGAAAAGACATAAATTTTAAAATGTGAGGCTAAGAATGACTTCAGACTTATTCTTTCATACATTAAAATGGTAAATGGAGAAGATAAACACTTAAAGGAAAATCTGTGTAAAGTAATAGAATTTTGTCAAGACTTTAGGCAAAATATCATTTTTAGAGGCAGAGTAACAGAAAAGATATCGAGGTATCATCAATATCCTTGCAAATCAATTTCTCTAAGCCACTGTGTCCTCGCCTAAATAATATCTGTAACAAAATAATTGAAGAGTCCATATTAAACAATATAGTAGTTCCTGTCATAACTTGAAGGACTAGATCAGAAGCAGATTTCCAAGTTATGTCATCTACAAAGATCACAAGAATAAATGAAGACAGGGGGCAAATTTTTTACCTAGATGAAAAGAAGGAAAGGTTCTGAAAATTAAGAATAATTAAAGATTATGAATAACAGTAGTCCAGGATATTGATAAAAAGTATTAAATATAAAATTAGAGAAGAGTATGAGAATTAGAAGTTATAAATACATAATTTTGTATAGGGTTTAAAGGACAAAAAGTAAGAGTAAACAGTTAGAAACTTTTACATCAATTTGACATTGCTGTGATGTTTACTGTATTTTACAAGATATTAATCCTCAACAGATTGAACATTTTTTAAAGCTTATTCTTCACCATACATAGTTTAAAACACACTGAGCCAGAAAACAATAAAGACAAGATTTCAAAATTCTAAGTAAAATGTGTTTTCAAATTAGCATTCAATACCCAACTAAACTCAACCAAATGTGAAGATAGCATGGAAATGTTAGTATTGGAAGGGTTTTAGTTCAATTTAGTAATGGAAGAATTTTATTTTTTAAGCATACTTTACTCCCCCATCATGAGGTAGTAAATCAAGGAAGAGGAAGACACAGGACTCAGAAAGCGATAGTAATAGGAGAGGAAGTCCCCAGAAAGCTTGTGAAAGGAAACTTTATAATGATTGACTGTCATACAGCGTACCTAGTGAATAAATTGTTCATATTGGAGCAGGAGGATAGAGGGATTCACAATTGATGTGTTCTTGGCAAAAATGATTTCATAAATTACCCAATGATTTGAATGTATTAAAAAAATGTCACTTCTGGTAGAGAGTTTGATATACTGGAAACTACACAAATACATACAAAAGAGCCAATTATTAACTCCAGGGAAAACAAAATATTGTATAAGAGAGAAAATTTGCTCATAGTATACTACATGGCTCAGCTGTGAATATACTTATATAGATATAATAATGTTATGAATATTGATCTTACCAAAAATTAGAGCATATCTAATTAAGGGATGGGAGGACATTTGTGTGTGTTAGAGGTGGGAGGGGTAGTAGTTTCCTTTCAAACATGGCTGTAATTTTTCCCTTTTCTGTATCCTCACACTGTAATGCATCTGTAGTTCCTTCCATCCAGAGATGGAGCCTATTTACCCACTCCTTAAATCTGGACTAGTCTTGTAAATTGCTTTGACCATTAGAATATGATAGAAGTAATGTGACACTTCTGAGCCTAAGTCTCAAGATTCCCTGCGTACTTCTGCTCTCTTTGGGGATCCCTACCTGCAACATGTGAATAAGTCTGGACTACCTGCTGAAGGATAAAGACACCATGTAAAACAAAACCTAATCAACTTGGTTGTTCCAGCTGAGGCCCTCAGAATGTGAAAGAGCCCAGCCAAGATCAGCAAAGCCTCCTACCCAACCCACAGCTGACCATAGACAAATAAGAAGGCCAACAGAGATCAACTGCCTAGAATCACATAGCTCCAGTATCACACAGCTGATTCACGGATGCATAAGCAATATAAATTTTTGCTGCTTGAAGCCACTAAGTTTTGGAGTAGTGTTAGGCAGGACTACTGATGCACTGACGCAGGAGTACAGGTGCTTAGTTCTCATCTTCTCTAGTAAGAAATAAATAGATAATAGCTAAACTGTAAGGATTCAGAAATAGCAATAAGTACATTTCCAAATAATAAGCATAGCTATTACTTAAATACAGAGCTGAAGTTGTTGAAAGTGGTTGACTCCGGAAAATGAGAATGAGGTAGAGTGAATGCTCAACTGCTGTTTGCTAAAAGTGAAGGCGAGAGAGAAACCAAGGATGATAAAAGATTTCTAGCTTTAGATGGCAAGAGATAATCAGAGAAAAAGTAGGATTAAGGAGGAATACACAAAGTCCAGTTTGAGATGCTGAATTTAGGTTGTTTTGGGGCCCTTTAGGTGGGACATACTAGGAAACAAAACATGGTTCCATGTCTAGGGAGAGAGAAAGGAACCAGAGATATTTGGGAATCATATTTGGCAATATATTTGAGAATCACAGAAGCTTCTTGAGGACAGAAATCATTATTGTCTTCTTTAACATTTCATTTTACATTGGAATGTTGTAATACTTGATACTGGACAACTTAAAGTGTAACTACAATTTTTAAAAATATATGGGATGGTGCTTAGAAGAAAATGTATTGTTGTAAATACCTCTATTTAGGGCAACTGCATTTTGAGTGACACTTATACTACATGCAGGCACATTTTATCTATTTACATTGTAAATTATATAGAAAGAAAAAGTAGCTATGTTTTATTTAAAAGGAAGCAGTGAGTCCAATGAAAATGGGAAAAGGGAAAATTAAGCTAAGAGCAGAAATGGATAAAAATGGAAAAATATAAACAAGAAAATAATTTGGAAGCATAAAATTTTAATTCATTAATAAAAAGAATTTAAAGGAGGGGGAAACAAATCAGAAATAAAAGAGATTCTATTACTATGGAAGATAATTAAAACTGAGGGAGGTTATCCTTAGTTACATGCTAATATATTTTTAAATGTAGAAATAGATAATCTATAAAATTAAAAAATAAAAACCCAGTTTTGCAAGAAAGAAAATAAGATAAATGATACATAATTTAAAGAGAAGAGCCCTACATACATTGAAGCTGCATGCCCAGCTGTTGATGTGACCTTTGCAGGTATTATTTTCTGCAATAGGAACCCCATCCACACTCACTCTAACAGTGTAGGAATCTTCTGGCATTGCTCTAAAAAGTAAACGAAATTAGGAACTGTCAGTTACTAAAGAAAAAAAAAGTAAATGAAGAACATATTAGAAATGCAATAACCTCTTATAATATTGATGAAAACTACTGCCCCAGACTACAAGTCATTTTTGACAAAAAGTGTCTAAAATTCTAATTGATGTTTACTTAAATTCTATTATGTAAGCATAATCTCTATCCTGAACTCTTTATTGCAAATTCTAACTTCATAAACCTCAGACAAATGCCTATTATTACTATGTGCATTGGTGCTTATTAAAAAGGACAGCAGACAGAACAAGACTGTGTCTCCAAAAAAAAAAAAAGACAACAAATGCAATCTCTATCCTGAACTCTTTTTGCAAATTCTAA
>NW_012147841.1:3461512-3467755 GCF_000956105.1 Propithecus coquereli
AGGAATACATTTAACGAAAGAGATGAAAGAGCTCTATAAGGAAAACTACAAAACACTGATGAAAGAAATTATAGACGACAACAAATTGAAAAACATCCCACGCTCATGGATTGGAAGAATCAATATTGTTAAAATGACCATACTACCCAAAACAATATACAGGTTCAATGCAATTCCTATCAAAATTCCAATATTATTTTCCACAGAAGCAGAAAAAACAATCCTGAAGTTCATATGGAACCAAAAAGATCCCAATAGCCAATGCAATCCTAAACAAAAAGAACAAAGCTGGAGGCATCACGTTACCTAACTTCAAATTATACTACATGGCTATAAATACCAAAACAGCATGGTACTGGTATAAAAATAGGCACATAGATCAATGGAACAGAATAGAGAACCCAGAAATAAAGCCACGTATCTACAGCCAATGGATCTTTGACAAGGTCAACAAAAACATACACTAGGGAAAGGACGACTTATTCAATAAATGATGCTGGGAAAATTTAATGGCCATATGCAGAAGAATGAAACTAGACCCCTATCTCTCATCAGATACAAAAATTTATGCAAGATGGAATAAAGATTGAAATGTAAGACCTGAAACCATAAAAATCTAGAAGAAAATTTTAGAAAAACTCTTCTGGACATTGGTCTAGGCAAAGAATTTATGACTAAGACCTCAGCAGCAAATGTAACAAAAACAGAAATAGACAAATCGGACATAACTAAACTAAAAAGCTTCTACACAACAAAAGAAATAATCAACAGAGTAAACAGACCACATGTAGAATAGGAGAAAATATTCACAAACTATGCATCTGACAAAGGACTAGTAAATGTCCAGAATCTACAAGAAACTCACACAACTGAACAACAACAAAAAAACCCCAAATAACCCCATTAAAAAGTGGGCAAAGGACATGAACAGACATTTTTCTAAAGAAGACATACAAAGGGCCAACAAACATGAAGAATTGCTCATCATCATTAATCATCAAAGAAATGCAAATTATAACCACAATGAGATACCATCTTACACCAGTCAGAATGGTTATTATTAAAAAATGAAAAATTAATAGATGTTGGCAAGGATACAGAGAAAATTCTTATATACTGTTGGTGGGAATATAAATTAGCACAATCTCTATGGAAAACAGTATGGAGATTTCTCAAAGAACTAAAAATAAAACTACTACTTGATTCATCAATCCCTACTATTAATAGATATCTACCCAAAGGAAAAGAAAGTATTATATTGAAAAGATACCTGCACTCATATGTTTATTGCAGCACAATTCATAATAGTAAAGACGTGAGATCAACATAAGTGTCCATCAATGGATAATTGGATAAACAAAATGTGGAATACTACTTAGCCACAAAAAAAATAAAATTATGTCTTTTGTAGCAACATGGGTGGAACTGGGGGCCATTATTTTAAGTGCAATAACTCAGAAAAAGAAAGTCAAATACTGCATGTTCTCATGTATAAGTAGGAGCTAAATAATGTGTACACATGGACACAGAGAGTAGAATGATAGACATTGGAGACTCTTAAAGATGAGAAGGTGGTGAGGGATGAGAAATTACCTAATGGGTATAATGTACACTATTTGGGTAATGGTTACACAGACTTCACCACTATGTAATATATCCATGTAACAAAATTACACTTGTACCCCCTAAATCTATAAAAATAAATAAATACCTGAAAATATATATTAAAAAATGTGTCTGATACATTCCACCACTTATACCACACATATCTGCTCATGGCCTATATTTTAAGCATAATCTATCACCAAGGCTTTGAAGTGGTGGCTAGGTGACAGCTCTGCTAAAGACTTAATACAAGAGGAGGTCAGGTGCAGTGACTCATACTGGTAATCCTAGCACTCTGGGAGGCCAATGCAGGAGGATCCCTTGAGGTCAGGAGTTCGAGATCAGCCTGAGCAAGAGCAAGACCCCATCTAGACTAAAAATAGAAAAATTAGCTGGGCATGGTGCTGCACACCTGTAATCTCAGCTACTTGGGAGGCTGAGGCAGTAGAATCGCTTGAGCCCAGGAGTTTGAGGTTGCTGTGAGCTAGGCTGACACGATGGCACTCTAGCCCAGGTGACAAAGGGAGATTCTGTCTCAAAAAGAATAAAAAATAAAAAGAATAAAGATTTAACACAAGAGTATTAGTGGGACAAGCTACAGGCCACACTACTATAACTGGTCCTGAGGCTATAATTAATATTCAGTTTCCCCCCTGTCTTTCACCCATTGTAGATTTCCCTTACTCACAGCCAGCACTGCAGCTAATGGGGTGATGCTAACCTTCATCGCTGAGAGGTCTGACCCCTTAACTTCTTTGCCCTTGTCAGGTTGTGGTTGCTGCAATTGGCTATTCACAATTATCACTGGACAAGGAAGCCAAGGGATCCCCCCACGAACACCCTGAATTCCAAACACACTCTTCCCTATCTGAATTAAGTAAAAGCAACTCTACTTCTTCATAATATTCAAAATAGATTTTCTCTTGTAGTATATGAAATATGCTTGATGAATTCAAACTAATCAGGTAGTTTCAGTTCAGTATTATGACCCCTGGTGGAAGCATTCTCTACTCATACCACAAATTCAGCAGAGCCTCAGGTTGCAAGGACAGAAAGCACAAATTCAATTTCTAGATCACTGGGAGTGATGGTGAGGAACAGCAGTCCTTTATTTTCAGCTCTATGCATTCTCTCTATTGGGAAACAATAGCATATATCTGCCATTGGCTCAGTGGATATACCATAGTATGGAGGACAGAATCCTATCCCACAGGAAGCTGTGCTGAAGCTGCCATCTTGGTCACAGATTTAATAGGCTGTTCCTTTGTTATGTCAGGCCAGATGTTTCAGAATGACACAGGTTTCATGACCATGTGTTCATTATCTCAACTTTTTCACTATGAGATGTGCTCCTTGCTCTGAGGCAGTATTTCATGGAATCCTATGGCAGTAAATCAGGCTCTTTAAGTTCTCAGAACATGTTGGTGGCAGAGGCACTGTGGAAAGAGAGGGCAAAGCCCATATCTGGAATAGGTGTCAGTTCTAGTAAGGAGTCTCTGCTCTTTCCATGAGAAAAGGGGAGTGATATAATCCACACATCACTAAGTATCTGAGTGGACTTCTTGAAGGGTGGTACTCCACTGGGAAATCATTGTTGGTCTCTGCTACTGGCAGGTAGTTATTCAGCAGTAGCAGCAGGTAGTTTAGCCTTGGTGGAATAGAGTCCACAGTGTTGGCCCAGGCAATCTCCATGCCATGGCCATCTTCATGGGCCCACTGCACCAGCATGAGGTGGCCAAGGGGAGAAGCTCCTGATAAATCATCCAATCAATCTGTTTTCCATCTCCTCTGTGGGAGATGCTCTCTTATGGGGGTTAGCTTGAAACACATAGATCTGCATGCTTTATTCTCACTACTACGAGTCCCTTCACATGACTCTAAAACTTTCTTATTTTTGATCTTCTAATCCTATTCCTTTTAGTCCCTGACCAACTAGTCAAGTCATCTACCACTGCCCAGGAGCCCATGTATATTCTTACCTTGAACAACCTTTACCTCCACTCAAAAGTTACTGATTGCGTATACTGATCACAGCTCTGCCTACTAGGGAGGCTGACGGTGAAAAGTGAATTAGGAGCCCAAGGACCACTTTGCAACATTTATGACTAAAGTCAGAGGTGATGCCATGAAGATGTGAAGTGAGACACAGGAAGCTTGTGATATAGATAGTCATGGAAGTTTTTCAGAGGAAACAAACCATGACAATATCTATGGGAACTGCATTTTAGATAGAAGGAATAGGATGTGCCAAAACCCTGTGGTGGGACCATATTTATGGATACAAGTAATATCAAGTGTGGTTGGAGAAGTGTGAATGAGGAGAAGTGGTAGGAAAGGAGATCAGAAATGGAGGAGTTTAGATG
This sequence comes from Propithecus coquereli, assembly GCF_000956105.1. Taxonomy (NCBI): domain Eukaryota; kingdom Metazoa; phylum Chordata; class Mammalia; order Primates; family Indriidae; genus Propithecus; species Propithecus coquereli. The sequence goes on from NW_012147841.1 coordinate 3,465,481, forward strand.
ATTTTTATGAGTGGGGAACCACTGGGAGCTTTGAAACAAAGCAGTGGCGTGATGTGAGTTACACTCTCCAAAATTCACTAGCTGCTGTTCTAAGAACAGCCTTGGGGCAGGAGTGAAGATGCTGTGTCAGTGAGTGATGGGATGAAGATGGCTCAAATGTTTGGCATGGGCTCCGGTGAAGAATGGAGCACAATAAGTGAGGAGAACAAATATTGGTAACGTATTTCAAGAGTTTTACTACAAAGGGAAGCAGAGAAAGGGGTTGATCACTAGAGAGGAGAGCAGAGCAAGGGGAAAGTTGATGATTTTTCTTTTGCTTTTTTTCAGGTGGCAAAATAACAGTATGTTTGTATGCCGATGGGTATGATCCCACAGAAAGAGACAAATGGATGATGTGAAATGGCAGAAAATTATTTTAATCTTCTATAAATATATGACAATTCAAAACTACATTTGGAAGTATAGATTAAGTATAGTATGCCAGATAAAAATATTTTATATTGTTGAAACAATACGGTTTTGAAATAAATCTAAGAAATAAAAACCTATGAATAAGAGTAATTGGATTATGTTCTTTAAATCCCATAATTAAATATTCTCCTAATAAAAATGTCTAAAAGGTACTTATACTGTTCTAGTATGGAAAGTGAATTGCACACATCAATGAAATTGCCTATATTATGATGTTTTTGGAAGAAAGTTCAATTAGTAAACAGTTTTTGCCCAGATTACTTCAAAATCTAAAATTCCTAAATTCTGAGTTCTAAAAATAAGTGCATTTTTAAATATAACTCTTCTGAATATTGCAGGTGCTTAACATTAAAACACCACTAAAGGCAAATTGATGACTAGTACTATTTTTGAAATTATGAAAATTTTTCTTTTACACTAATGGATTTGCATTCATGTCATTAATGTAAATTTATAAGCTATTTAAATTTCAGAATTTAATTACCTACAGACCATATTGTTCTCAGTACAATAATAAACTCAACATCAGTAAACAAGAAAAAATGGTAAATCCAGAGATGTAGATTTAACTCTTTAAATCTTATGTATAATCCTATTTATACTACTATAATGTAAATATATTATTTATAATACCAATGTTAGAAAAAATAAATATTTGGTATTTACCTTAAAATGTTAGTAGTTTTCAAGTATGTTTCAACAAAATAATCATTACTGTAATATGTGCTGACATTAAATAACCTTTAATAGTTGAAGTGGCAGAATTGGGGTTGCCAGATATCTGTGGTGCAACTGCTTTTTAAATTATTGAACATTTTCAGTGTTCTACAAAGGTCCATTAGACAACATAAATATTGCTTAGTGTAGCATAGACAGGAAGTAGGACTTCATTGTGCCAGATGTTCATCAAATACCACAGCCACTCAACTCCAGCTCTGGTAAAGCTACATGTTAGGTGACAGTGCTGCTTAATGGGAAGGACCCAGGCTTTGGACTTCAATAACCTGGGTTGGAATCTCAGCTCCAGGACCCCTTTTCATTATGACCTTGGGAAAGACGTAAATTCTCTCAGCTGAGTCCCCTCATCAGAAAAATGACTATAATCTATCTTAATGGACTGTTAGGAATACTAAATGATGATTTACATGTGTTGTTTAACATGGTGCCTGGCTCATCTACTAAGAGCTCAATAGATATCTGCTATTGTTATTTGTCACAAAAATCTTGACATTTAGGCTCAGCATTAATATCCCTTTATAAAAATAGCACAGAATCAGTGAGTGGCCAGAATCTAAACCTGGGCTGTAATTGCCAATGCTATTACCTGTTACCTAGCGTAACTTCCTCCAGCCTCTATGTGCTGAGCTCCTAGCCTACCCTTTCCTTTATATGTAGAAAAAGTAAGCAGAAACTCAACAAAGGTAGGGATTTTAATAAACATCACTTTATTCCTCTAAGCTTAAACCTTAACCAAACGACTCATTCATCATAGGCTAAAGTACAAATTTAAGTATCAATTTTACATGGGAAAGATATTTGCATTGAATTTGCAGTTTTGAATCTAGAAAGGCAGTTACTACTAAAATGGAATTGCGAGAAGACATATGAACACACACCAATGTAAGCTACTTACAAACCTGCTCTTTCCTTTTGCCAACTTCTGCTTATCTTTGGAGTTCATATTGAGTTTCGAACACACAGAGGGCTGCTGGCAACTATTAATAACTAAAGAATGGAAAATTTTACTTGTGGTGTGGTTCAGGATGTGATACATATATTTATTTTCCTATCTGGTACATGTCAC
>NW_012147841.1:3468460-3468977 GCF_000956105.1 Propithecus coquereli
GAATTGCCAGGCACGCAAACCTGGGTCTTTTGATAGCAGCAATCCAAAAGTAGCGCCTGTGCTGCTATTACGGAAAATGTCAGTGTTAAAGCCAGTAGTTGTCGTGTACAATGAAGCCTTAGTTTAAAAACCTGGTTTCTCTAGTTTAAAAAAGCGGGGTTCAAAGTTTATTAACCTACTTAAAAGTTGTAACATTCAAAACAATGTTAAAGAAAGATACAATGTAATGGATGGAAGACAGTTTTTAAAGAATTAAACTAGGCCTACAACATAAATACAAAGAATAATAAAAATAAAATAGTTCTAATTTACAGAGCATGTACTACATAACAGGCAATTTAGATACATCATCCTTTTCAATATTCACAACAGTCCCAAGAGGTAGGAATTACTAGCCCATTTTACTGATGAGGAAGCTGAGGCTCAGAGAAGTATTAGTAACTGGCCCCCAGTCACATGATGCGATGTGGCAAAAATGGAATTGGAAAGTTGATGATTTTTCTTTTGCTTTTTTTCA
>NW_012147841.1:3469979-3475700 GCF_000956105.1 Propithecus coquereli
TGGGCAAAACTGATAATAAATAGTATTTTGGAAAACCATGTCTCAAAAAAAAAAAAAAAAGAAAAGAAAAGAAAAGTGTCCTTGCATGATTGATAAGTTAGAACTGCATGCAATTCTAAAAATGGAGAATATATTGATCAGAGAAAACACTGATGTATTATGTGAATGTATTCATTCCAAATAAACTTTGTTCGAGTTCATTCATGTAGCTATAGGAGCTCTGGTATGTTTTGCGTTCTACACATTCTGTATATATCATGGGTACCCAAAAACCTCCATTAAAACAGCATTTTATGTATTTATTGTTTATTTATTTATTTCAAAATACTTCATTGAGGTATGATTGACTTACAAAAAGCTGTACATATTTAATATGTGCAATTTGATGAGTTTGGAGATAAGTATACACTCATGAAACCGTAACCACAAGCAATACCATAAACATACTATCACTTCCAAAGTTTCCTTCTGCTCTACTTATTATTTGCAAAAATTTTTGTGATATGAATATGTAACATGAGACCTACCCTCTTAACAAAATTTTAAGTATGCAATGTAGTATTGTTAAAAATAGGCACTTTGGTATACAGCAGATCTCTAGGACTTAGGCATTTTGCATACCTGAAACTTTCTACCCTTCGACCAATACCTCCCCATTTTCACCTTCTCCCAGCCCCTGACAGCCAACATTCTATTTTCTGCTTCCAAAAAGGAATAAAATGGTATTTAGACTCAGCCTCTGAGAAATACGTATGTGAACACATTTCTTGTCACCTCCAGTGTGTAGTTAAAGCAAGGAGCAGGGGAAACAAATCCAAATAGGGGTTCAGGTATTGCAATTCAAATAGAATTTAACTCTTCTGTAAGTCTCCGCCAAAACCAACCAGAAATTGGGACTGATGGGAAAAGCAGAAATTGAACACGATACTTTGTGCCTCATAATTAAGAGTCCTGAGACTAATTGCCTCAGAACTTACACACAAGGGCAAAGATTTATAGCTAGCTTCCAAAATGTCTTAAGAATAGAATGTTTTTCAGTTTTTGTTGTTTCTCACTAAGGATGATCTGGGTCTAGGTGCTTAAACTCAAGCCATGGCATCTAAAAACAGAAAAAAATGGCTGGATGTTTTTGTTTTTGTTTTTTTAATCTAAGCATTTCTCTCATGGCATTTAAATTTCTATTTAAAACCCAATAGCTTTCAAGCACACCATCTTAACAGCAATTTACAAGATAAGGAAGATATGGTGGTCAAAGACATCTTTAAAATAATCTTTACCAAATACATTGTTTACAATTGTTAACTCTAAATAATAGCACTTTAATTCAGAATATATTGTTCACAATGTACAGGCATAAACCATTTTAAGTATATCATTGAGAGATTGAATTCTACAGAAATATTAGAAGTATTAAAAGACATTTCAATATAATACAGAATAATTAAATACCTTTCTTTGTCAACTGACTCCAAAAACTTCTCATTTCTTATTTTAAAGACCAAATAATAAATTTCATTAATATTCTTTGTAAATGTTTCTTTCCTATTCTTCAAATATTCATAAGTATCTGAATACTACCATCACTTATATTGCAAAAGGCTTATGGCTGAAAGAACCACATATTTCAATGTAATCCTAGGACCAGCTGCTCATTAAATATATTTACTGATTGCCTTCTGTGTTTTCATCCCAAGTCCAGGCAAGGAGAAAGGGAATCACACCTAAACCATGCCTTGATGAAGCCTGGGGTTGGGTGGTAGGAGAAGGAATCCAGTTTTGCTTTCTGTTGTCTTTCTTCTTTCATTAACATTCTATTTCTCTATCATGCCCTTTTACTAACATTCTACCCCAACACCCGTAACATGTTTCATTTAATATAAAAATAAATTAAATGTTGTTAGGCCCATGAAAAATAAAGCAAAATTGCAGAGTTGGGTTAATTATGTTCTTTTCAGTTCAATCATTAATCCAGATCTTGGTGTTAAGAAAGTAATTACAATAAGAATTGAGATGATCAAATTGATAGAGATTCTTGAGGATTTCATCAGCTATCAAAGGGGACAGAGTTTTACTATTTTGGCCAAGTGGAAAAACAACTCCAGTGGTTTTTCTTTTTTTCTTTTTTTAACCATAAAGCTCTAAATGTGAAATAGTTTTTAAATACCTCAATCTTGGCAAAAAACAAAACACAACAACAACAACAAAAAACACAACCATACCTTCCCCTTTAATAGTCAGCCTTGTTGCTCCATTTATGCTGCCATATTTGGGTATTATTTCTGTGACTCTGGGGATTATTTTAGAGCCATCTGAAAGATATTAAAGTATAGTAGAGGTAAAATCATCAATTTCTTTATTTCAAGGGTCAAATTTTATACAACATATCACAATGTTGCAAGAAAAACATTGTGAAGGTTATAGGACTGCAAGAAAAATACACTCAGGTTTTATTTTTGGCTCCACTACTAACCAATGACTTGACAAGGAGTTAAGTCATTAACTTAGTTCATACTCACTGGCTTTGTGCAAAGCACCATCTTAGGTGCTACCAAGAGCAAGAATAATGCATGATCATTTTCATCACTTACCTATAATATTACATAAAACATTTATTAAACCCTTAATTTCATGTAGTGCTCTCTAAATGCAGATCCATGGCTACACTCAGTACCCCACATAACAGCAGACAATGTGAAGAAATAGGTCATTATAAAAGCACATAAGAAATGCAATGCTAGGTAGGTTAAAGGACTAGACCAGGTACAAAGAGTAATGTTGGTTTTAAGAAAAATTATTTTCTGCAACAGAGTGAGACTTCGAGAAAGATAATTTCTGGGATCTTTTTGGCCTCCAGATGATAGTCACCTTCCTAATGTAAAAGTCACTAATTCATTCAACGAACTGTGTTAGCTTCCCGGGGATACAGAAATGTTAATAGTTAATAGTTCTAACTTTCCAAATGCTTAGCTTAAACAGTGCAGAGGGACAGAAGAAAGCACAGGGGCCATGTGTGACTCAGACCATTTCACCCACACTGCTTGGGTCACATGGGCTTCTAGAAAGAAAGGATGCTCCTGCCACATGTTGGAGGGCAAAATGAATTAGCTAGACTGGAAAAACCATCAGGAAGATGAAGAGAGTTCTAGACAGAGGGAGCAGAGCCGCTTGTGCAGATATAGGGATGAGTTAGCTGCTTCTTGGAAGTTCTGCAATTAATTCTTTAAAACAACTCAAAGATACACAGTGAAAAGAAGTGTTTATTTTCTACTTAAATTGTACGGATCTGGTAATTATCAGAGTCCTAAAACAAATTCTCAGAGTAGGTAGAGTAATTTAAGTGGGGATGCAAAGAAGAGCCACAGAAATTATTGTTTGAAATGGATGAATGAGAAAAGGTTAAGGGAATTATGATTGCGTAGTTCATTCCTGCCTGAAAAATGTTTAGTGTGGACTTCACCTACAATAGCAAAAGCTCTCCAACATAAAGAAGACCAGCTCCCAGCTGCCAGACCCAAAGCCTCTGTGCTTCAGGTCTGTCTTTGCCAAGAGCTCCAAGGTGTTCCTGCTTCCACAGCGCTCATAACTCAGGGCAGCCAACAGCCAAGAGGAGGAAACTCCAGGGAGGGAGCTGGATCCTATCTCCAGGCAGTGCCGCTCCTCGCCTATCTCAGGTTCATCCTCCCCTTATCTCCACAGACAACTCCAATTTCTTATCTTATCAGTCTCTTCCCAGCCCTCTCCTGGGTATTACTTTGAAGACACAGGGCAGCTGCCCCTGGAAATGACTGACACTCGCCACGAAAACCTATTCCTGTCCTACTGGGGGATGTTGTCCTCCCTTCAGTGGCGAGAGGGACCCAAGAAGCGTGAGGCAAGAGAGGACACAGGTTGCCACTTCTCAGTTCCCACACCCCCGTCAAATTTCAGTCTTCAAAAATGTGTCACTTGGCGCTGGTGGGGGAGTGTCCATAATTCAAGCAGCAAAAACGATGAATTAAAAGTAAACTGTCGCTTTCTCTATGTGTCTTTTTCTCTGTGTCCCTGTCACTGTCTCTGCCGCTTTGTCTCTCTATCTGTCTCTGTCCGTTTGTCCTGCTTTCTAGGTCCCCAGTTCCCGGGGTCGCCTCACAGGCTCAGCCCAGGGCAGGTGCCAGGTGGTCCCGCCTCTTCTCCCGCGATCTCAGGAGCAGGTACGGTGTCTACACGGATCTCCACTGCTTGCCTCCCTAGCGCCCCGAAGGGGTTACCTGTGCGGGGATCCACGGCACACAGGAGCAGCCCCCAAAAGCACCAAGTCCCCAGGAGCCACAGGTGTCCCATCGCAAAGCCAGTTCCGCGGAGTCGGTGCCCGCGGCGTGCAGCAGGCGCAGTGCTGGAGCTCCGCTCCGCGACCGCGACTCGCCCGAGCGCGGCGAACTTGGCCGCCGGGGCCCGCCCCGCCCCCAGCCCTCGGGCGGCGCCTCTGGGCTTCGCACACGCGCGCACCCAGACTCCGAGGACCCTCGCGGGAGAAGCGAGACCGCCCGGGCCAGTCTGCGGTCGTCAAACCTCTCCCCTCGAACCCGGGTGCTGACGTCCCAAGGCTGCCCCCATAAGTAAAATGGCCCTACTACTTTTCGCGAGAGGGATCCAAGATCAAGTTCTCCGTCTATCCCAACCAAAGGTTTTTTCTTTCTTTCTTTCTTTTGCCTGTCTGTCTTAATCATTAATTCTCCCGAGGTGGGCCTATGAGCCTTCCTAATACGCAAACCTCGCATATTTTCCCTTCGCATTCAAAGAAGTTTGTGCTATCCCTGTAATTGACAATCATGAAGATATTTATTGATTTCTTGGCATGTCCCAAACACTGTAACTAGTGCTTTATAGACAGGAACTCACGAAGTCCCAATAGGACTGTTACTATTGCTGTCATTATCTCCATTGTTCCAAGCAGTAGACTGAGGCACAGAAATGGTAAGTAACTTGCCTAAGGCCATGCACCCAAGCAGAGAGTGAAGACTGCGGCAGAATGACTGCCGAGCCAGTGCCTCATCCTCCCACGGCCTCCAGTGCAGATGACTTTCGGCAAGGGCTTACCGTTGACATGCAGGGAGGCCCAGCACTGTTGACCTGTTTCTGGGGCTGCTAAACAGCAGAGGAATGAGATCCAGGGGTCCCTGACCTCATAGAGTTGCATTTTATCTTTACCTACTGAATACTCCCTAGGGGCTATTCCAAATCCTCTCCACTGTTTTTACTATCCTAACCTCATGGTTTCTTGACTTCTTGACTGCCCACCTCCTCCTACTCTATTAAAAGGTGAGACACTCCACCCACCCTAGCTTGCAGGTTCTTCATTTTTAAATGTTCTGTGTTCTTAGAAGATACTTAAAAGTTTATCAGCCTAATACAATGCATAAGCTTTGACTGGATCCTGGTTCAAAAAAAAAAAAAAAGCTTTAAAAGACATTTAGAGAACAATTAGGGAAATTGGAAATTGAAATGAAATATGGACCAGTTATTAAAAGATATTATGCGAGTGTTCATTTTGTTAAGTATAATAGTGGATATGTTATGGAATTGCATGCTGGGTTATTGGGGTTGGAGAGTCATGATGTCTGGAATTTACTTCAAAATGGTTTGAAAAGAAAATATCCTGGTGAAAGAAAATCTGGCCCATTTTAAACAATTTTTGTATTTAGGTGTAGCTATGATCCTTTCCACTTTTCTGTATGCTTAAAA
>NW_012147841.1:3478273-3478661 GCF_000956105.1 Propithecus coquereli
CAGTCTTATGTAGTTTATATAATGTATGATTTAAATTGTATTCATCTTTAGATTCTTCAAATCTTTACAATACAGACTCATCATGGGACATGCACATGAGGAAACATGAAAGGAGAATTTTGACCATTAAACCCCCTGTTTCTTTTGTAAATTCTCAGAAATCTAGCTCTAACAAAACCCTATCTATAGGGCCAACCTCAGGGGCATGCGACCTGTGCAGTAGCATAGGGCCTCATGCTTGGTTTAATTCTCTTATCACCATCTTCAAATCCTTAACACGTTTTGAACTAGGCCCCCCCATTTTCATTTTGCATGAAACCTTACAAATTATGTAGCCTGTTCTGCCTGCCCATATGGTGAAAAAAGAGACAGATTTTAAACTTGTCCC
>NW_012147841.1:3478711-3480163 GCF_000956105.1 Propithecus coquereli
TTATACCTAGATGGAAATTCATACAACCCAAAGGTCCATTTGGAATAAGAATAAGCAGTCTTATGTAGTTTATATAATGTATGATTTAAATTGTATTCATCTTTAGATTGTTCAAATCTTTACAATACAGACTCATCATGGGACATGGACATGAGGAAACATGAAAGGAGAATCTTGACCATTAAATCCCCTGTTTCTTTTGTAAATTCTCAGAAATCTAGCTCTAACAAAACCCTATCTATAGGGCCAACCTCAGGGGCATGCGACCTGTGTAGTAGCATAGGGCCTCATGCTTGGTTTAATTCTCTACCATCACCATCTTCAAATCCTTAACACGTTTTGAACTAGACCCCCCATTTTCATTTTGCATGAAACCTTACAAATTATGTAGCCTGTTCTGCCTGCCCATATGGTGAAAAAAGAGACAGATTTTAAACTTGTCCCTCGACTTAAAAATAATGAAAACATGATAAGAGGTTGATAAGATCTCTTGCAGAACTAAAGAGAATAAGGAATTCAGTTGTAAATGTTTCACAGCTCAGAATAAGAGCTGTGTACTGGAGTCTGATTTCAAAAGTAGACCATATTGTAAGAGAGAGTGAACAAAATGAGACACTTACAAAATAATAGTTTGTCTTCAACAAATATTCAATATCCTAGGTGTTAAGAATATGGCAGTGATTGAGAAAAATCCTTGTCCTCATCGAGGACTGTGTGTGTGTGTGTGTGTGTGTGTGTGTGTTTGTGTGTGTGTTGGATGTGATTAAACTTTAGATGGGTTAAGTGCAAAGTCATTACTGAGAAGGTGAATTTTGAGTAAATATCTGCAGGTTTGAGAGGAGCCACTTGGTTACGTGGACATCTGGGATAACAGCATTCCAGGCACCTGGAAGAACAAGTGCCAATGCCATGAGGAGGGGGTGTGCCTGGTGTGTAAGGAGGAGGGAAGTCAGGGTGGCCAGAGTGAAGAGAATAAGCAGAGTGGAAGAAGATACAAGGTCAGAGAAATAGTGCGAGGAGGTACAGATGATGTGAGATCATGGACTTGACTCCAATTGAGATGGGAATCCACTGTAGAATATTGAGCTGAAATGTGACATGATTCAACTTGTGATTTCAAAGAAACATCAGCTGCTGTACTGTTGCACTAAAGCAAAGATAGATGCAAGAAAATCAATTAGAAGAGAGTGCAAATAATCCAGGCAAGAATAATGGTACCTTAGACCAGGATAGTAACTGCTTATAGTAGGAAAAAATCAGATTCTGGATATTTTTGAGAGATAAGTTACCAGAATTTTCTGAGAAGGAAGATGTGTGGTAAGAGAAAAAATAAGAGATCAAACATGACTGGAAGGGTTTGAGCCTCAACACCTCGAATGATGGGGGCCATTAACTGTGCTGGTGAAGAATGTGGAAGAAGGGGATTTGGGAGAAGCTATCAAGAGCTCATTT
>NW_012147841.1:3481463-3483226 GCF_000956105.1 Propithecus coquereli
GAAAAGAATGATGATGAAAAATGTTGATTATAGCTTTACTTGCATTAATGTGATGGGACATGCTTGTGTTCTTTGTGAAAACCCACACACAAGTTGCATTCTTCCCTGCTTTGGTATTTTCTCCCTAGCATGTATCACTTTTGAACACACTATGTATGCTACTAATTTTTGTGTTTATTGTCTATCTCCACCAAGAATGTAAGCTCCAAGAAGACAAGGCTTGTTCTCCATCACTACCACAGTGTTTTTATTTATAAAAAGTCTTGCGAATAGTGGGGTTTTTTTCATGCAAGAAAAACTTGAAGTAAAAAAGCTAGGATACTTTGAAAACTTGGGTTGCCATTTAATAAAAGAGACTTTAGTTAAACCACATGCACTGGAAATGTTCAAGCTGCTTTTTGGACCGGAATAGAAGAGAAATCTAAAAGAGATGCTCTTATCCGGTGTGTTGATACATTCCAGAATTATTGAAATATCTTAACATTTTGAAAAATCCATTGAGAGGTTTTTGGTCTCATCATTCCCCTTCAGTATTGCACCTGGAAAAATTCTGATTTCGCGGGTCTTTTTTTGGAGACAAGGCTGTTGACACTTTGGAAATGGTAAAAAAGTTGTTGTATTGTTCTGTTTTGTTTTTTTATTATTTTTCCAAATAAAACTTTGAATGGAAAAATTAGAGCATTATACTCCTTATGTAGTTGGTTCTAACAATGCTTGGTAATATCTCCGATATTGCTACCTTAACGACCACGGAAGCACCTTATGCTGTCATTACTTCTTGTTTTTTACACAGACATGCGCTAGGAATAACAACGGATCTTAAAATCCTGAGAGAAGCTTTATCAACAACCATAAAAGTCATCAACATTATCTAAAGTACCCTCTGGATGATTTACCATTTTTAAAAAATGGTCAGACTCATCATGGGACATGGACATGAGGAAACATGAAAGGAGAATTTTGACCATTAAACCCCCTGTTTCTTTTGTAAATTCTCAGAAATCTAGCTCTAACAAAACCCTATCTATAGGGCCAACCTCAGGGGCATGCGACCTGTGTAGTAGCATAGGGCCTCATGCTTGGTTTAATTCTCTACCATCACACTAAAAATATATAGAAAAAATTAGCCGGGCATGGTGGCTCATGCCTGTACTCCCAGCTACTCGGGAGGTTGAGGCAGTAGGATTGCTTGAGCCCAGGAGTTTGAGGTTGCTGTGAGCTACGCTAACGCCATGGCACTCACTCTAGCCTGGGCAACAGAGTGAGACTCTGTCTCAAAAAAAAAAAAAAAATACTACCTCGGGGCTATTCCAAATCCTCTCCACTGTTCTTATTATCCTAACCTCATGGTCTCTTGACTTCTTGACTGCCCACCTCCTCCTACTGTATTAAAAGGTGAGAAACTCCACTCACCCTAGCTTGCAGGTTCTTCATTTTTAAATGTTCTGTGTTCTTAGAAGATACTTAAAAGTTTATCAGCCTAATACAATGCATAAGCTTTGATTGGATCCTGGTTCAAAAAAAAAGAAAAAAGCTTTAAAAGACATTTAGAGAATAATTACGGAAATTGGGAATTGAAATGGAATATGGACCAGTTATTAAAAGATATTACGCAAGTGTTCGTTTTGTTAGGTATAACAGTGGATATGTTATGGAATTGCATGCTGAGTTATTGGGGTTGGAGAGTCATGATGTCTGGAATTTACTTCAAAATGGTTTGAAAAGAAAATATCCTGGTGAAAGAAAATCTGGCCCATTTTAAA
>NW_012147841.1:3487828-3488154 GCF_000956105.1 Propithecus coquereli
ACTGTGAGAAATAAATTTCTGTTGTTTATAAGCTACCCTGTTTATGGCATTTGGCTATAGCAACCCAAATGGACTAAGCCATTCTATTTGCAATCTATCTATCTATCTATCTATCTATCTATTGCATACATATGTATAAAAAAACATACACGTATACATATAATCTTAACCAAGAGTTTTCAATACTTGTAACCATTAACACAAAAATTTGAAATTGATGGAATGCCCAGCATAACATGAATCTTGTCCTGTTAAATACTACCCCACAGTTTAATGTTCTTATCCAAGTTAAGAAATAAATAAACCTTTATATTTGTATTTTAAAA
>NW_012147841.1:3489482-3490552 GCF_000956105.1 Propithecus coquereli
CTAAAGGAACACAAAAAATTTAAGAATCCCTGATTTAGGTAAAGGATGAAGATAGAGAAGAAAATAGGTCACATGATTAGGATCTGGGAAATTCCACCTGTTAGAGGTCTGGTAGAAAAGAGGTTAGCAAAAAAAGACTGAGAGACGGTAGCCATGAGTTAGGGAGAAAGTAGGACAGTATTGCCACACGGAAATTAAGAGAAGGATGCATCTGAGGAAGGAGAGTGGTCACTTGTTATTAGTGCTGTTGAGAGGTTGACTAAGGTAGTATTCTGTCTTTCTTTTAACATAGATAGCTTTGGGGAATAGCAATTTCCATAAGCCCAAATTTAGTGAATTGCGTGGGAAGTGAAGAAGTAAAGGCAGTCCCTATAGATGGCCCAGTTAAGAAGTCTTGCTTAGAATGGGAGCAGAGGAATGGGCCATTCCTTGAGAGAGATCTGTGATCAAGACATGGTTTTTATAAAAGATCCTAGATACCAGGCCAACTGCTTGTGCTGCTATGGCTGATGCAACAGAGGGAGAAAGTTCTGATGGAAGAGGGTGGGGGACAACTGCAGGAAGAAAATCACTGAGGAGGAGAGAGGTGCTGGGATACAGGACACAAATGGAGGCAAAGCTAAATGTATGGGTTCAGATTCAGGAAGGCTAGTAGGTTTGGTGATGGGATGATGCTGAGTTCTTGTCTGATTGCTGCTGCTTCTTTGATAAAGCATGAGGCAGTGTTATTAGTGCAGCAGAGAAGCATGAAGTAGGCATTGGGGAGTGGGAAAGTGTAGACACTGGGAAAGTGTAGTGAAGTTCTTGGGCAGGAAAAAGTGTTCATTTGAGGTTGGGACCATTATTTCTTTAAAAACTGCATTCATGAATTAGACTAATTAATATTGTTAAACTGTCCATACTACTCAAAGCAATATACAGATTCAATGTAATTCCTATCAAAATTCCAATAATATTTTCCACAGAAACGGAAAAATAATTCTAAAATTCACATGAAACCACAAAAGACCTGAATTGCCAAAGCAATCTTGAACAAAAGCTGAAGGCATCACACTTTCTGAATTCAAATT
>NW_012147841.1:3490615-3490952 GCF_000956105.1 Propithecus coquereli
CATCGATATAGTGTGCACTTTAAACACAACTGTGAGAAAATTGTGAATAATATCAGAAATGAAATCCCCTATCTGTAGGAAAGCACAGACACAGAAACCATGAAATTCTGTGCTCAAAAATAATGACATTCCTAGAAGGGCATGGCTTCTGAGCTTCTGCAGAAACCCTGTGTCCACATGAAGGTTAAAGCAATAAAAAGTATAAAAAAATTGAATACATTGAAAAAAACCTGTCTTATTTTACTTGTCTTACAAATTGCTTGAATATCCTGTCCTTTACTTAATAACAATTTACTTGTTTCTATGAGATTCATCAAATTGCTTAAAAGCCTTAAAG
>NW_012147841.1:3504978-3505983 GCF_000956105.1 Propithecus coquereli
CTTATTTGCAATAAGTATCTATATACCCTTCCATTAGAGTCACATTTTTAATCCTTCTCTCTCCCCATATTTAGTATACATTTTTGTTATTAACGATTTGAGAATTAGTTATAATGTGATCCTTCACCCCTAACTACTTCAACATGAAACATGGTTACTCTTCATAAATACAACTGTAACACTAAAGAAATTTAACACTGAAACTACAGCCCATGCTTAAAATTTTCCAAATGTCTAAACAATGTCCTTGATAGTTGTGTTTTGCTTATTTCTCAATAATAATATATTGCTTTAAATTCTAATAACTTTTTATTTTCTTTTAACCTAGAACAGGTCCTGCCCTTGCTTTATTTCCGCTTTATTTTAGAGTTTCTCTTTATTTTACAGTTTCATTCCTACATGACTTTAACATTTTTTGAAAGTCTGTGCTAATTTCTTTTTTTTACAATGTAGTGGTTTTTATTTCAAAATGAAATATTGGAAGGGTTGTGTAATTTTCTTCAACAATGTTCAGATGATCAGGTGCATGCATGAAATAAGCTTTCCAGACAGGCTTAAGTAGGACTATGTGTGATTGGAAGAAAGGGAGAAAGAAGTTAAAGGCAATTGTACAAGAGTTCAAATGATAACCCATCAAATTTAAGCTGCTAAGGAAGGAAATGAGAACAATAGGGAAGTGTCGATGACAGTAAAGGGGTAGCTCACTGCAGATCTCTATAAAATGAAAGAATTAGGTCAGGAACATAGGAAATACAGCTAATCGGTGAATACGTCTGTTCTTTTTCACTAAACATGTATGTCTGAAGGCTCAATTTTTATGGATGGGATAAAATATGGGAGATAGAAAATTGTTTTATGAGCACCATTGCTAGGAGAATAGCACAGCATACGTGTGGGGAGGGGAGGGGCAGGTGGATTTGTAAAGTCCTTTACCAAACCTTTGTGACTTTAAGTAACACCTTCTAAGAGGAGCACCCATGAGTTGCATGCTTTATTATACTGTCA
>NW_012147841.1:3506033-3507414 GCF_000956105.1 Propithecus coquereli
ATTTCAGGTCTTACATTTAAATATTTAATCCATTTTTAGTTGATTTTTGTATATGGCATGAGATGAGGGTGTAATTAGATTCTTCTGCACGTGCATATTTAGTTTTCCAGCCCCATTTATTGAAGAGACCTGTCCTTTCCCATTGTGTGTTCTTGGCATCTTTGTTGAAAATCAATTGACCATAAATATAGAAGTTTATTTTGAGGATGGGGGCAAAATTTAGATGTTTGTTTGAATTAAGAACAACTTCTTTAATTTTTCTGAAAGAAAAGAAATTCTGCATTCAGAATACTTTGAAAAAAGCAATTTATGCCTGGGCTGGCTTACCTTGCAATTATTTTTAGCCATATGGTTGGGCTAAAACTTTCAAGTCCACTATGGTTTCTGCTTTAGAACATACATCTTTTTAGAATAGGTAGATGATTTGAAAGACCAAAATAGAAACTGACATGCTTGCCAAACTTTGAAATGCTTTACCCTTAGATGACTATCAATTTCTTTGAAAAGAGAAATCTCTAAACACCTGGAAACTATTTAGAGCCTTTCAGAAGTCACTTCTATCTTAACGGTATTAAAGTTGAACCATGGCCGCAGCAAGCTATGGTTGTGCACTCCAGTCTGGGTTACAGAGCAAGACTTCTGTCTCTAAAAATATAAATAAATGAACATTTAAAAACTAAAAAATAAAGTCGTACCATAGATAGAGAATGCTTTTCTTTCTGAGATAAACTGTGTTGAAGAGGTTATTCTAGTCTATAATCTTTGATCTTGGGACCAAAAACATTACAGTTGGGGTTTAAATAAAAAAGCCTTTGGGAATTTTGGTATCTTTTGAGGCAAACTTATCCTGGCTTTGTAAAGTGACCCCCAAAAAAGCCTGAATTACATTCTATGATCTGAAACTCTGTGTCCCCACAAAATTTATATAGTGAAATTCTAACTCCCAAAGTGATGGTATTAGGAGGTGGGGCCTCTTGGGTGGTGATTAGGTCATGAAGAGCAATCCCTCATGAATGGAATTAGTGCCCTTATATAATAAAATAGGCCTCAAAGAGCTCATTCACCCCTTCTACCTTGTGAAGATGCAGTGAGAAGACTCTATGAACCAGAAGATGTCCCTCACAGCAGCCATGAGTTAGGGAGAAAGTAGGACAGTATTGCTGCACAGAAATTAAGAGAAGGACACGTCTGAGGAAGGAGAGTGGTCACTTGTTATTAGTGCTGTTGAGAGGTTGACTAAGGTAGTATCCTGTCTTTCCTTTGATCTTGGACCTTAAGCCTCCAGAACTGTGAGAAATAAATTTCTGTTGTTTATAAGCTACCCTGTTTATGGCATTTGGCTATAGCAACCCAAATGGACTAAGCCATTCTATTTGCAATC
>NW_012147841.1:3511844-3514862 GCF_000956105.1 Propithecus coquereli
AGGTGAGACTAGAACCTGAATTAATTGCACCTGTTAGTTTTCTTACTAGATTCATCCAGTGACTTTTGTGTGGTTTCTAATGGTAGATATGAGGGGTTTTATGAAGTCACCGACTAACATGAGATAGCCATTTACAAGAAGGGTTAAACACACACACACACACACACACACACACACACAGACACACACACGCAGAGACACACACACACAGTGGATCATTTCCAACATCTGCTACTGAGCAGCTGTCACAGTTATCCTGAGTTGGATGGAGCTTTTTATCAAGTTATGAAAAGTCCCATATCCAATTACCAATTCCCAGTATCATCTAGTCCCTGGCTTGGCACTGATCAACCAAATGATACACTTGTAATGCCAAAGCAAAGTGATTACATAAATAATTTAGTTGGGTCTTCTTCAATCCTATACAAGAGAAGCTCACAGTAATCCTAATTAGTATTTTACTCACCCAGTGCAGTCATGTAACAGTAATCCTATTGAATTTCCAGCACTGAGCATGAAAGGGTGCAAGATTTTTGAAGAATGTAGCCCTAGTTTACATAAATCAATGATGTGAGTCAAGATGTTCACAAAATTGGTTTATTTGGAAGATATTAATGGTTCTGGATACAAACTACATTTATAAGATGTCAAAGAAACCTAAAGGTGGTAGAGGTAGAGGTGTGGGGGGGTTCTCAAAATTATCATTTTAAATCTATGCTCTTTAGTACTTTAAATTGCTGTGATGTATTTCCAATTCAACTGTTTGTAAAATTCCATTTCGAAATATTTTCATAATTTGTTTTTATTTTTTTCATATTTTCTTTTGATGTATCAAAATAATCTCTGGGCAAATTTGGTTTCCATATACAGTACTATGAATTAGGAACTATTTGTTATTTCTAACGTTTCCTAAGTACCATTTAAGATTGTTTCCTTTTTGCTAATGGGTAGCAGCATGATGAGCATCCCTAGCATTACTTTAGAACATTGTTTTATGAGATGAAGTGAAACAAAAAGCTCTTTTGGGTAGATTTTGTGATTGTGTGTGTGCTTGTCTTAGGCTCAAAACTTCACATGATTAAGCCCAGTTGGTTCAAAGACTACATTTAAAGTTTAAATTTATCAGAAAGATGAACTTGTTATCTTTGGAACAGTGAACCAAAAATTAATGTGAATCTTTTTCTCAATTATACCCAATTTATTGTTACCTTTTCTCACGCTCCCAGAATGTTCATTCACTAGTTCATTCCTTCAATCATTCACAAATAAGCCCATTCATCCAAAATAAGCATCATACAAAGTCAACAAAGTCACGTCTCCTCCCCTCCAAAGTATGCACACAAAAGTTCAAGAACCACTGTGTTGAAGAGAAATTATGCACAATTGGTTCTTATAGAAAAATAGTGGTAGAATCCAAGTTAGAAAAACCTCAGAATGTTTTAGCAACTCACGCTCAATTTTGAAGGGCAAGTAGGAATGAGATAAGTAGGATGGAAGGGCTTTCCAGGCTGATGGATTTTCCAAGGTATTTAGGGATGAGACAACTTCATACTTCTGGGGACTCTTCATACTAACTAGAGAAGCAGGTAAAGTCAGATCCAGAAGAGCCTAGGTATTAATGCTGAGTTTGAGTTTCACCCTGCATTGAAAAATTTCAAGTAGGGGAATAAAATGCTCAGACATGAATTTTAGTAAAGCCACTTAAGACAACAGTGTGGAAGAGGTATCAGAGGAGGTATAGATCAACCAGAGCAAGGAAATATTAGTAGTCCACTATAATAACCCTGGGCTTGCACTAAGACAGTTTAGAGGGTAGGTAGTGGATAATTTACAACCTTGCTATACTGTTTCTCTATCAGCAGCATGAGCCCCAATTGGGAGCTCAAGAAATACAAAATCTTGTCATGCCCCTGATCTCTGAAATTAGCATTTTAACAAGCTCCTCTAGTGAGCTGTTAATCTACAGGTAATCTATATATCTCAGAGGTATCATTCAGAGATAAGGAATATAGCAGGGGCAGTTACTTGGGCAGATCATTATTTTAGGTAGGGTCACTTTGAAGTGTTTGTAGGATATCCAAGGAAGTTGATCCATAATAGTTGGGTATGAGTCTGGAGGCTCAGATGAAGTATGGTTTGGAGATGCAGTTTACCATTTATCAACCCGTTGGTATCTGAAGCCATGGGCTGACCCAAGTTTCCAGGGAATTGCCCAAGAAAAGAATAAATATCCAGTTAGGCAGAGGGCCCAGGAGGGAGTCTTAAGAAACATCATTATTTAAAAGTCCCATATAGCAAAAAGTACTCCACAAGAATCAGAAGGAACTTCCAGTGGAAGGAAGAAACAATGTGAGGAGTGGGAAGAGTTCCAAGCGGCAGGATGGTCAACATTTTCATTTTCCAGGAGAAGTTATATAATAGGCAAGAGTCCATTGGATTTGGTAATCCTGACGTCAGAGTAAAGCTAACAGGTGGAAATTATTTCCCATTAAGTTCTTTCTTGACCTTAGTATGTGGGGATGCAATTTAAAGATTCTGCATTCAAAGTTCAGATGAGTAGAGTATGTGGAAGGAACCTGGTATGGAGCCAACTTGCAAATGTTCTCTCTTCCATTAGACGGCAAATTCTTTGAAGCATAACGCAGGCACATGATGATAAGACCCAGTCCTAACCCTCAGCGTTTATAACAAATAAGACAACTGTAGTACAAGATGGGGCATTACAATTTATAACATATTATGGGGATTCAAAAGACGAATACACCGTATGCAGACAATCGGAAAAGACGTCTCAGCTGTTAACGGACACTTGAACATACTAAATACTGAAACTATATTAATTGCTTTCTCTCTTAACAAATCTGGTGAATTAGTGATAAAGAAAAAGTCCCATTTATTCCAAAATCCAAGCAAACTTCAAACTCATTTATGAGATATTTATTAAAATAACACATTTAGGGAAAAAAATCAATACAATGTATACATCATTACTGAAAACTGTATACCATCATACAAAAA
>NW_012147841.1:3516612-3537703 GCF_000956105.1 Propithecus coquereli
TTCTCTGAAATATACTTTAAAAAATGTTACAATTTCCAGCTATAAATAGGCCTAAAGAGATAGTTGAAAAGGACCATGGGATTCCACCCCTTCTTCCCAGCAGGTAGCAGTTCAGAAAATTAGTGTTCTATAGTAATAATTTTCAAACATATTTACTTTTAACACTTCAATTTTTTTTATTTGCAATTACTGCACTTCAATTCTTTTTACTATCTCTGAGTGAGAAAAAACTTACTGGCCATCTAATTTACCTTCTACTTACAACTACAAAAAGACTCCAACTTCATCAAAATAAATAAAAATGTGGCTACATCTGAGATAAAAATGATGTAGTTCCTGACTTAATACTTATTACACATCATCAGTTTTGATATAGTATTTCCTACCTTTTCTTTGCCTTCTGTAAACAAGACACTAAAGGGAGAAACTAAGAAGGGCTGTCTGCATTGTGAGTCTTAAATATGGATTACCCTTAACATGAAGTTACGGAGCTACCAAATTCTTAAGTAGACATTTAAGAAGACAGATCTTCATTTATTTTTAATAAGGAAAGAGATAGCTCAGCAATGACTCAGGGGCTGGAGTAAACTTTGAATTATTAAATATTAAGTGGACTCAGGCCATATCTGACAAAATTTATAAATCCTAGCTTCAAGTAATATTTGTCTCTATAAAATCCCATATTTTAAAAATTAACTGCCTAAATAACCATATCAACTTGCATTGGTACACTGTTTTAGAGGACAAAAACATTTAACACCTATTATTTGTTACTCAAGACTGTGCTAGAGAGGCAGATAGGCAATTAAAACTCTTCCCACATAAGGCAACACAAGTACCTAAATGACTTTGGAAAGGGCACTTTTCTTTATAAAAAGAAGGAAAATCTGAATCAGCAAAAGAGAATGAAAATCTTGTCTGCAGCAGATGTTTCCTTTGACAATCCGTATTCCTTACCTCTGCCTTTTGGAGTGATTTCAGCCACCAAGTCATCAACAGTAACGTGTTCTAGTCCTTTTTCTTTAATTACCTCTTATGCAAAAGCAAAAAACAAATCATATCATTTAAAATCATTATCTGTAAGAAAGATTTTCATAGAGGAAGGATTAAGATCATGTTTTTAGAGTGTAGACTGGTCTTAAAAAAAAAAAGAGGACATTTTGAAAATTTAGTTCAACCTCAGAAACATATTAACTATTTTCTAGACCAAAAAAATAAAAGTCTATTCATTAAAGTCTCAGCTAAATAACCTGTAACTTAATAAATAATTGTAACAGAATGAATTTGAACCGTAATGTTCAAGTCTAACATTTGTAAAAGGGTGGAAACTTACAACTGTTACAATTAACATTTACTGGATCTCTATTAGGTGCTTTACAGCATATAATATTCACAATAATCTAATGGGCTAGGCATTTTTCCCACTTCACAGGTTAGGCAACTGAGGCTTAACGATTAAATAACTCATCCAAACATGAGTTGAAATCCAGCTCTAATCTTTAACCAGAGAAAGTCTGTATGACCTTACAGACTATGGTTTCACTAATTTGCCACATTGCCTTCTTACAGTTAATATATAAATAGTCTCTATTATTTTTATTTGTAGAGACCATTAAAATACAATGGGGATTCATTAAAAATACCCAGAATTCCACTATACAAAAAACTGAGCCAGTAAGGAGGCTTATATTAGTGACATGTGTAATCTATCAAGTAGTATTATTACACCCAGTAATTTCACAAGCTTCCCTTTCTACATTTAAGTAAGTATAATTCTCAAAGAGCTTTTATAGATGAATTTTTCAAATAACACTGTTATAGACAGGAGAGAGATGATTTCTGTCAGTCTGGCAACCCTCAAGTGCTCAATTTGTTATTAAATCAAAACATTAAGAATATTAATGTTGCTGAAAAACATGGCATTCCAATTTTGATGCAAGAAAAAATCTTTAGTGCTCATGCCTGTCTTAAGAGAAACAGGAAGAAAATTCCTAAAAATTTAGGAATTAAGTCTACATATATCACTGAGAGGACGAAACTATTACTACAAGATTAAATTTCCTATTTGTTTAAAATTATGCTTGAGTATTCAATATACCTTGAAATACTGATTACATGTTTTTTTAGCAACCTCCAAACCAACTCAGTTCAGAGCAATGGGATTAGCTTATCTTCTAAATGAAACTGATTACCTTTACAGTGTGCCTTCAATTGATCCTTCCAGCCACATTCAATTAATTTAGCTCTCAGCAACTCTTTGAGGCTGTTGAAAAATAAATGTTTTCAAATTAAACAATGTACATCTTACATAGAAATGTTTGAAGCAAAAGTTGAACTGTGCAACTAAAATACTTTGACTTTCAGTTACAAAAAAACTTTAATTGTGACCTAATCTTGGTTCTTTTACTATATTGTTCTTTGATCTTATCCAAGTCATTTAAATTCTGGGCCTTTCATTTCATCTGGGCCTCATTTAGTGAGTAAAATAAAGTGGAGAGGCTAAAATGTTTTTCAAGAAACTCTACTCTCTGGCCTTCTTACACACTTTTTACCTCCCTCCACTGACAGGAATATCATGGCTGTTGTACAACTTCTAGAGTATTAATCGAGCTTGGAGCAGCGAAATCTTTGAATTCCAAAATCTATTCTTTGACCACAGCTTCTTATCCTTTAATTCTCTTATTTTCCCCATTATCCCACTCTCCAACCTCACAGACTACCCCCTTCTTTTATCCCAAACTATCAGGCCCTTCTAAATTACACACTATGGTATTTCATTGATTCTAAGACTGTGGTTTCCTCCATATTTTAATGATTCAGTAATTGGTATGGCTATTATAATTGGCAGCGTTTTCTTTTTTAGTAACAGTAAAAAAGTAATGGTGTATATTGTAACTAATGGCATCACAGATGTAATAAAACATTTTCTTACCCTTTGTCATACCCACTTGTACAAGTCTTCAATTCTTAACCTAAATCATTTAACTTCTCAGCTTTAACATGTCACATCCCAAACCAAAGGGATTCTCTTTCTCTGTAAACCACTTCCACGTAACATCTCCATCTTGATATTTAATTAGGTCTTTCAATCTTAACAGAGCCAAAACCCAACTTTTGATTCTCTATCACTTCATCCTCCTCAGAATGACAACTCGATTCTTCTGGTTCCTTCGGCTAGGAACTTTGGCAATATCCTTCAGCTCCCTTGTTAACACTACACATCCAATCCTATTGGTTTCAGTTTTAAAATATATATCTAGAATTCAAATGTTTCTCACCATTTCTGCCATTACTACCCTAGTTCAAACCACCATCTTCTCTTCTCTGGACTGTTACCAAAGCCTCCTAGGTTGGCTTCCTATTTCTTCCCTTCTACTTCATTCTCCTCCCACTGCTCAAAACCCTATAATGTGCCTTCTTAATTTACTCAGAATAAAATTCCAAGACTTTACTAGAGCCTAAATGATCCTCCATGATCTGTCCTTTTCCCCAGCTATGTCTCTGACTTTACCTCCTCTCCTTCACCCAATTAATTCAGTCTCCTTAACTTCCAAGTGTTCCTCAAAAATGCCAGGCAATCTCCTGTCTCAGGATCTTTGAGTCCTCCCACCCCCTCACATCCTTCTGATCTTGTCAGTGCAGCCTTCTTTGTTTTTTCTATCCAAATATCACACCCCATTAGTCTCTGCTTTATTGTTCCTCTTATCACCATCTAACACACTATACCTTGTCTGTGTCCTCCCACTGTAATGTAGGTTCCATGAGAGCACAGACTTCATTTTTGTCTATAACTGTATCTCCAGCACCTTAACAGAGCATAGCATGTGATAGAAACTCATTAACTTTAAGCTGCACGAATGAAAAAAACAAACAAAAACCAACACATAATCCCCTATATTCATTACTGGTAGTTCTATCCTCTCAAGTTACCCAACGTACTGTTCTAGATGTTTCTTTCCTCATATTGAGGGCTGCTGTTCCTACTTTTTAGAAAATCAGAAAAATTCTAAGCTCTCCTTTCCATTTTTAACCATATGTAATCTTCTACCTTACTTTTCTGCCGTCTATCTTGACACCTTCAAATCTACCCTCCACACCAACAGAGTAAGATTTCTAAAGTGTAAATGTGATCTAGTCATTCCCTTTCTCAAAATCTTTTAATGACTCCCACCAGCTAAAATGAAATCAGTAACAGATCTTTTTGCAAACCCTACCACCCATTTTCCTGCCCTTTCTGTGACAGAAAAAATTGGCCACTCTCAGTGTTTGGGTAGGGTTCTAGAAATAGAAACATGACCTAGGCAAGGCTGATCATAATCTCTGCTACCTGTAGGTAGAGCCTGCTTGAGAATAAAAGCCAATACAGAGGAAAGCAGAGTTGACAGAAGAAGATAAAGAAATATTCCAGGCAACAAATTTTTGAGTGCCTGGACTCAGTGGTGTCTGAAGAAATTTTAAGCCCTAGACTTTTTAGTTAGATGAGCTTATACATTTTCATTGGTTACGTCAGTTTCTGAGATCAGTTGTTATCATTTTCAATCGAAAGAATTCTGACTCATACAAAATCCACGCTCCTCCTGTGCACTATTCCAGCTACATGGCTTTTACACTTTACCCTCTAGGTTTCTCCTATTATTTTGCAATTCCCAGAACATAATTATGTTGTACTAAAGCTCGGTGACTTTGCATATTCTGTTCTATCGTCCTAGAATGTCCTCTCCTTTACTGGCTCAGAGAACTGCTATCCTTCTGACCCAGGTGAAGTATCTCTTTTATTATTCTGTGAGATCTTAAACTTATCACCTTCACCCCCAGGTACAGTTGAAAGATTCCCCCTGTTCCTTATATATACATTTCTCTTGTACACTTTATCACTCTGCTTCTGGGAGCCTTTCTTGATCCCCTTCTGTACTTCTAAACCTGTTCATTCTTCAAATATTTACTGAGCCAATTGTGTGCCAGGCATATAGCATTAGATGCTGGGCATACAATGGTGTTTCTGCTGTCAAGGAACTTAGATTACACTGGAGGATACAAACTAGCAAAGTAGGTGGTTACAATACAATGTAATTAAATGCCATAATGAAACAAGGTATTTGCAACTTAAAAACATTCCTTGAAGAGGCAATATGTAAATTAAGACATGACAGATGAGC
The DNA here is from genome assembly GCF_000956105.1 of Propithecus coquereli. Lineage (NCBI taxonomy): Eukaryota > Metazoa > Chordata > Mammalia > Primates > Indriidae > Propithecus > Propithecus coquereli. Next base: position 3,521,769 of record NW_012147841.1, read on the forward strand.
TAAAATTAGCTAAAAATCAGAGGAAGGAAGAAGGGTATTTCAGAGAGTAAGCACATGCTGCTCAAGATTAAGAGAGCTTGGTAACTGAAAGTGGTTCTATCAAGGTGTCTCCCTGTTAAAACCTGGGTAACATTATGTCTTCAACTGTAATTATTTGGATATGTATTTTTTCTTCTCCCATTACATTATACATTCTTTGAGAGAGGGTCATCTCCTGCTCATCTCTCTACATTACCAACTCCTTCCAAGTCCTGCAATATTGAACAGACCTAAATTATTTTTTATAGATGTTAGGAACAGATGTAATGTATCTATTAAAGATGGCGAAATGTAATTTGTTAGTGCAATCTAGTACTTACCGTTCTCTTTCTCCAGTTTCTATCAACTTTTGGTTAATCGCTGCTCTCATCTGCGCATCTTTGTTCATCTTGCTAACCTGGACATCAACATGTATTTTCAGATATAGAACATTTACAAAGCATTTTCTTCTAAATCCTCTAGGCAAGAAAACTAAAACATTTAACATTCTATCAAGTGAAGGGATGACAAATTGCAAGTGTGTTAACAATATCGTTATTCTTTTAAACATATATGCCTGGTACTGGGCTAACATTTGTGGGTTTTTAAAAATCGTATTTAATTCCCAAAACTTATTCTATTACATATTATTAACGTTTGTATTTTACTGATGAGGAAACTGAGGCACAGAAATGTAAAGTGGTGAAGACAGAGTCTGAACTCAGGTACTTTGACCCCAGAAACTCCAAACACTTTATCTAACTACACATAACTGACTGCTGATCACTTCTGCACCTGAACTACATCCAAAAATTTCAAGAAGTCATATAAGCTAAATATCAAAAAAGATTAAACACTATTAGTAAAAAATGAAATTACCAGATAAAGCTCTAAGTGCTTTACTTTACTCTTCACTAGTATGTATTCGGAATTACAACTGCTAAACTAGATGTAAGTGTGTGTGTATTATTAAACACACATACACTGCTAGTGGCTTAAGGGGAAAAGAAATCTCAAACTAATTTCCAATTTAGAAAATTTTCAATTTTCAGTGAAAACAGACAACCAAAACCAAAATAATGTTGAAAGTAGAGGAAGGTAAGGTTTTGAAGGCATTCAGACCATTTAAAAGTTGAAATGAAATAAAACTTGGAGTAAACTAACGTTTCCCCACCTGACACTAACTTGAGACTACTTTTGTCGTCCCCTATCTCGTGCATATGAAAATACAGACTGGTAATAAGTTTTCAGAGTTGATTTTATTTTATTTTTTTGGAGAAGAACAGGGAAAAGGAGGAGTTGAGAAAAAACTAGTAAATGTTTGCTTTCGTAGTTGGAGGCTACCATTTTCAAAATACCTATAAGGTCTAGTCAGTATCATTCCCGGAATGTTGAACTTGACCTCGCCTTGGCCCCTAAAATACGGATAGTGACCTTGGACAAGTCACTTAATTCTCAAAGGCCTCAGTTTTCTCACTGGTAAAACAAGGGCGCTAGGGGTTCCCTCCCAGTTCAGACATTCTTTGGGAAAATAGAACAGGGCGGAGACAGAGAGAGGCGGGAGGGGAGGAGCCAGAAAACAAAGCGAGGACTGGCTTCAGGCCAACTCCGGTAGCACGCCCTGTCGGAGAGCCCTACAGGCCCGCGAGAGCGGGTCGGGGAAGCTAACGAAAGACAGTACATCGAAAGGAGCCTGGGCTGGGCCCGAGTCCCGGCCCTGAGGACCACGGGCATAGCTCACCACCATCACCGCGGGCGAGCGCCGTCCCTTCCCAGCGACGAAATGACCCTTGCGCTGATGACCGTTACCTACCACACTCTTCGGCTGCCCGGACTTAGACCCTCAGTAGCTCGGGCACCTAAGCACACAGAAAGCTAGAACACGCATTTCCGGGGCGGGATCTCGCCTCTCTGCCTATAATGTGAGAATTTAACCAGCGCGGGCCGCCTCCTGGTCTCGCTCAGCCCTCTGGGTAAGAGAGTCCAGACCCTGTTGTCGTGCGGGCGTTAAGTCCCCAGAAAACTACATAGCCCAGCATGCCACAGGATCAACTTTCTCACGAACACTACATTTCCCAGAAGGCAGCCTAGCCGCAGTGTTTCCTGGGATGGGAACCACGCCGCTTCCCAGCGACAGTTCGAGGAGCGAAGCGCGGACCTTTCAACAAGAGCTTTATTAATTCTCACGCTAGGACCTTGGAAGGCGATGGAAATGGCAGCTAATTGCTCCCTACGGGTGAAGAGACCTCTGTTGGATCCCCGCTTCGAGGGTTACAAGCTCTCTCTGGAGCCGCTGCCTTGTTACCAGCTGGAGCTTGACGCAGGTGGGAAGCCGCGGCGCCCCTACGCACTCCATTCCTTTCCAGTTTTCGGCTGCCATCTGCCTGAACATTCCCGCATTTTTTTTCTGACTCTGGCAAGCAAGGCGACCGTGGTCTTCCTCACTGCCGGTCCGGCTGGGGCGGACCCACGGTGGCCGCTTCTGGACAGTGATGCCCATCCCAGAACCCTGTGGCAGCCGCCTTCGCGCGGCTCTTCCGTAGCGGGACCCTGGGCCCGCCCTCGGCTTAGCAGCCCACGCTCTGAGGTCTGGCACGCGGGTGCTGCTTGGGCTACGGCCACCTGTTTGTCCCCGGCTTGGCCCCTGTTGTGGGAAGAGCACGGGACATTCTTTCCTCCTGGAGCATCGACTGTAAACGTGTGCGTTGAGAAACCACACCTCCTTGGAGGACTTCCCGCTCTTGCTTCCTCTGACGGAGAGCCTTTTCTTAGAAAAGAAACTGTTAATGCATTCCAGGCAGAGCATTTTCATTTGGTCAAGTCTTTGCACACTAAGACCTCTGTCGTAGAGAACATCTCTAGAGAAATCTTTGAGGAAAGGTTGATTTAGTACCCTCACTGCTACTACTTGTTTTGTTTATCTGTAACTGGCCAGAATATTCTCATCCTTGTTTTAGTAACGTAAAGAACGGAGTTTTTGTTAGAGTCTAGAGATCTGCATTTTTTTAATGCACACTCCTGCTGATTCTGATACATGTTGTCAGTTATCACACTTTAAGAAATACTGATCTACAGTTAATTAATAGAGTATCAAATAAGTAGCTATTCATTTATTAAATTCAGAAATATCTATCGAGTGCCTGTTTTGTGTTATGTGCTGATGATATCAAGAAGACACACAGTCCATAACAGAAAAGGGATATTGTCTAGTTAGGAAGAAAAATGTAAACAGATAATTGTAAAACCATATGGGAAGGCGATGATAGGGATATGTACAAAATACAATGATATCTATCCTAAACCACCCTGGGGGAGCTGGGAAAGCCTTCTGGAGGGGTTGATGTCTAAGTTGAGCTTTGAAGAATAGGTAGGAGTTGACCAGGGTAAGAGAAGATGAACTTGGTTTTTGTTTTCATTTGCTTCCTTTTCCTCTTTCTCATCATGTTTTTTCCAGTCTCCCCGTCAGTAGGTGGTACTGTCGTGTTTAGTTAGTTAATGCGTTCAAAATAATAACTAGTGACTCAAAACAGAAAGCAGTTATTTTTGCTTACAAGTCAACAGGTCAGTCAGCTAAGTGGTTCTTTTACTCCTGGCTGGGCTCATTGGTGCATCTTTGTTCAGTTATGGACCTGCTAGGCAGCTCTGCTTATCTTGTCTGGACTTCCTCATATGTTTGGGGGTTCTCAGGCTATAGGCTGGTTTAAGATTATTTCCGATGGTCTCCCCTTGATTTTCCTTCACATGGTCTCTTATCTGTCAGCAGGGTAGTCCAGATTGGTTTCAAGAGGCAAGTAGCAATGGGTAAGTGCTTTTTCAAGGTGCTACTTGCAGCAGGTTTGCTCGTGCCTTACTGGCCAAAGCAAGTCAAATAGTCAAGCCTTGAGTTAGTGTGGAAGGTCATACCAAAGAGCATAGATCCAGGGAGACATAAAAAATTGGGGCTATTAGTGCAAGTCTATTAGTCGCTCATGCTGGAGTCATCTTTGGTGTATTTCTTCTCTTTTAGCCCCTGTTCAATATAGCAGCAAGTCCAGTCATCTCGAGATTTTGATGTCTCCATGCCTCCACCCTAGTCTAAATCACATTTATCTCTTACCTGAACTATAGAAGCCTACCGACATGCCTTCCTGCGTTCACTTTTGTGCTGCTCCATTGCATGCTCTATAAACCAGTACTTATCATCCTTTTAAATTCTGTATTGATTTCGTTGTCTCGTTTCCTCCACTGGAGTGTGAGCTCCACAAAAACAGTGATGTTTCTCTTTTGCTCACTACTCTATCCCTAGTGCCTGGCACATGGTGAATACTCAATAAATTGAGCGAATGAAGAAGAGGAGTTGTTGAAGTTACTCCATTCATGGGAAAGTGTGAGCAAAGGGAAAGGGAAATAATTAGTAGGTTGTATGCTGTAGAATATTGCAGTCTTAGATTGCTGGAGCAAACAATCTCCTGGCAAAGTAAGAGGAGATAGATCAGAGAGCACCCTGTTTGCCTTTTGGACTTTATCTTGTCAGTCAGTGTTTTCCAGACTTTTTTATATTGGGCCATTACAATAAAGAATAGAACTCAGCTTCATAGTTTTGCCAACTTTTTAATTTGTTAAGTGGAGATGTTTCTTAAAAATTATCATATACTTACCTGTCTTTTCATAAACAAAAGCATGTTTAACACCAAAAAAAAAGCAGGAAGCAAAATCTCACAATAAGTAGTCTTTTTTATAAAAAGTCACAAAGTTGTCCTTTTTCCCCACTCATTTCACCAGAGTTGATCTTGTATTGTTTGGGATGCACAACTAGAGGACACGAGGTGCCATTTGAAGGTTTTAAGTATAGAGGGTGAATGAACAGATTTGGATGTTAGATGGAAGAGTTTATTCTCAGACTCTGTGAAGGTCGAGTTTGGAAGAGGAGAGGAATGGAGACAAAACAGTTTGGAGGCTTTTGCAGTAGTTCTCGTGAGGGACTTTCTTTAAGAATTATTGAGGATGGTGAAGAAGAGATTATTTCTTTTTAAAATCATTATTTCTAGAGGGACTGAGGTACACTTGAGGAGCTTCTGACAATTTGATTTCTTTTAACTTAACCCAAGGAATTCACTTTAATTTAGCAAATCTTTGGTGAATACCTTGGGTATGTGAAACACTGCATTTGAGATGTGAGAATGAAGATGTCTTTGGTGTCAGACCTAGCTGCACTGAGGCTTATTCTCGTCTTAAATAATGTTATTATTCCAAAATTCCTTCTGCTACATAAATAGTAAATATCACTTTGTCTCTTTCTATTCCAAAGAACTAAGTAAAAATCTTTTTTTTTATAAAATTGTATTTACCCTTTGATCTAGTAATTCCATTTCTGAGCATTTATCTTACAAATATCCTTTCCCTGGAATCTTCATTTTCGTACATGCGTTTTTATATGCTTTCCCACTATATTTCACCTAGCTAATTCATACTTCATTCTTTCATGTTGGTTTACATGTTACTTCCTCAGGGAATCCTTTCTTGACTACCTAGTTGTGATCTATGCTGTAGAATCTGTACAAATTAGAGTCTGTATCATTCTTTCCCATAGTACCCAGTACTTCATAGACTTTATCCCACTTTGTGGCATTCAAGTATCTGTTTTCTCTGCTAATACTATTAGTTCTGTATGGATGGGTCCTGTGTCTGTCCTTTTCAGTGCTTTATTTCCAGGGCTGGAGCATGCTTGATAAGTAGTAGACAATTTTTGTATCACATACACATTAAACAACTTTATTGAAATATAATCGACAAACTGTACAAATTGAAAATGTACAGATTAACAAGTTTTCACATATGTATACACCCATGAAGTCATCACCACAATCACGATATTAAACTTAGCTATAATATCATCCCCAACGTTTCCTTGTGCCCTTCTGTTACATCTCTTTGCTCCACCTGCATCCCTCCATCCCCAAGCAACTACTGATCAGCTTTTGGTCACTATAGATTAGTGTGCATTTTCTACAGTTTTATATATGTGGAATCATACCCTATAGGCTTTTTTTGGTCTGGCTTCTTTTGTTTCAGCATAATTAATTTGAGATCATTCTTGTTGCATGAGAGGGGGGTATTGAAATCTCTGATTAAAATTGTTGATTTTTGTATTTCTCCTTGCGGTTTTATCAATTTTTGCTTTATGTATTTTGAAGCTCTGTTGCTAGCTGTATATACTTATTTGTTGTTATGTCTTCTTGATAAATTGACTCCTTTATCATTATGAAATAACATTTTTTATCCATGGTGATATTCTTTGTTGTGAAATCTGTTATTAAAATAGTCACTCCAGCTTTTTTAAAATTAATGTTACCATAGTATATCTTTTTTTCCCCATCTTTTTACTTTTTAACTTATTTGTGTCTTTGTATTTAACAAGCATTTGTTATCAGCAGAAATAGTTAGGTTTTAATTATTCAATCTGACAATGTCTATTAATTAGACTGTTTACATTTAATGTGATTTTTGATTGGGTTAGGTTTGGGTCTTTCATGTTGCTGTTGGTATTTTGTTTCTAGTCTTTGGAGAATGGAATTTTCCCACTTTTCTGCCTTCTTTTGGATTGAATTTCTTTTTAATGAATCCATTTTTATTTCTTTTGTTGGCTTATTAGCTATATTTCTTTATTATTTTAGTGGCCATTTTAGGGTTTATAGTATATACCTTTAGCTTACTACATTGTAAGATACACTGAAATGTTATTGGGTCATTAAGTATGAAACGTCTGATTTTGAATCAGAAATTTAGTTTATTGTATCTCAAACAAGAAGCAGTACAATTAATCAAAGTATGCACTTAAACTGTTGACACAGTTTTGCTGTCTTAAAGGTAGCTTGTTTATGCCAGCAGCGAAGAAGCCTGGAGAGCAAGTGACAATGAAATCGCAAAAGGCATTTTCAACAGCTTGTTGAGAACTGAATATTTTTCCTTGCAGGAAGTGATCCAAAGCCTGAAAGAAGTGGTAGTTAGTTGGTACAAGGTCTGGTGAATATGGTGGATGACAAAGAGTTTCCAATTCTGGCCTCTCTAGTTTGAGCAGCATTACTTTTTGCGACATGTGGTCGTGTAAGAGGATTAGCCTGTCTCTATTGACCAGTCTCAGCTGCTTAATTGCAAGCATCCTCATCATTTCATCCAGTTGGTTGCAGTAGACATGCTGTAATCCATTGACCAGGTTTCATGAAGGTATAGTGGATAATACCAGTGCTGGAACAATAGACACCATTAGCTTTTTTGGATAAATATTTGGTTTTGGACTGTGTTTTGACACTTCATCTTTATCCAGCCATCGTGCTGAATGCTTGTAATTGTCAAAAAGAATGTATTTCTCATCACACGTAACAATATGGTGTGGAAATGGTTCACCTTTATGTCATGATGGCAAAGAAAGGCAAGCTTCAAGACGATTTCTCTTTTAATGCACATTTAATTCATGGAGTACCCATCTATCCAGCTTCTTTACCTTGCCACTTTGTTTCAAATGGTCCAGTATTGTTGAAATAGTAATGTCAAACCTTGCTGCTAATTCACACATAGGTTGAGATGGATTCGCTTCCACTAAAGCTTTCATCTCATTATTATCCACCTTGGTCTCAGGTCACCCACATGGCTCACTTTCAAAATTAAAATCACTAGAATGGAATTTCTCAAACTATCGACGTACTGTGTGTTCATTAGCCACATCCTTCCCAAACACTTCGATGATATTTCAAGCTGTCTGCACTGCATTGATTCCATGCTGGAACTCATATTCAAAAATAACGTGAATTTTTTAACTTATTGATGGTTTCACAAAAATCGCTCTAAAAAAATGAGAAAGATAATCACAAGTCAAAATGTGCATTTGAAAGACTGAGGATGTACCTTCATAACAGGAAAAAATAAACAAGAAATGTCAAAATGAAACGTCACAGATATCAACTGTCAAACTTAGTACTTAAGGAAATCGGACATCTCATACTTAATGACCTAATATTATACTATTTCATATGCGGTATAAGAATCTTACACTATTATACTTCCATTTCTCTCCTTGCCTTTATGTGTTTGTTGTCATGCATTTTACTTTAACATATCATAAACTCCACAATACATTGTTATTATTTTTGTTTAAATAGTTAAATATCTCTTAAATAGATTTAAATGATGAGGAAAAAAGCTTATATATTTACTCATGTAGTTGCCATTTCTAGTGCTCTTTATTCCTTTATATAGGTCCGTATTTTTACCTGATATAATTTTCCTTTTGCCTGAAAGGCTTTAATATTTCTTGTAGGGTGTCTCATGAATTCTTTCAGCCTTTGTAGTCTGAAAACATCTTTATTGTGCTTTAGTTTTCAAGAGATATTTAAAAATTTTTTTTTCTTACAGTACGTTAAAGATATAGCCCCACAGTCTTCTTGTTTATGTTGTTTCTAATGAGAAATTTCACATTATCTTATCTCTGCTGCTCTGTACATAGCATGCCTTTTTTCCTCTGGCTCTTTTTAAAATCTTTCTCTTTTCCATTGGTTTCGAGCAGTTTGATAATGTGCCTAGGCATGGTTTTCTTTATGGGTCTTATGCTTGGGGTTTGAGCTGTAAACTGTAGGCTTATAGTTTTCATCAACTTTGGGAAGATTTTGGCCATTATTTCTTTCAGTTTTTTTTTTTCTCTCCTTTGAAGACTTCACTTACCCAATTTTAGATCCCTAGAAGTTGACCCCAATTCATCAATGCCCTTTTCATTTTTTCTTCCATTCTTTTTTCTGTTTTATTTTGGATAGTTTCCATTTTCATGCCCTTAATTTCATTAATCTTTGCTTTTGCAATGTTAATGTTTCATTATTCCCACGTAATGCCTTTTTTTTATCTTTACGTTGTAGTTTTCAAATCTAGAAGTTTGATTTAAATATTTTTACATCTTTCATGCCTTTACTTATCATTTGAACATATGAATACAGTTGTAATAATGGTTTTAATATCTTGTTCTGTTAATTATAACTTCTGTGTCGGTTATGTGCTGGCTTTTATTAATTGGTCATTCTCATTGTGGAGTTTGCTTTCTTTCCTTTTTGCATGCCTGATAATCTTCGATTGGATGCCAGAAATTGTGAATTTTATCTTGTTAGGTGCAGAATTTTTTTGTATTCTTATAATGTTCTTGAACTTTGTTCTAGGAGGTAGTTAAGTTATTTCAAAACAGATTAATTCCATTGGTTCTTGCTTTTTTAATTTGTTAGTCTGGTCTCGAGTGGTGCTCAGTCTAAGGCTAATTATTTCCTACTAATGAGGCAAGACTTTCCTGTGTACACTACCCAATAACCCACAAATTAGGAGTTTTCTTCATTTTGCCTGTTGGGAGCAGTTACAGTTCCCAGCTTTATGTGAGTGCTCAGCACTGTCCCCTCTAATCCTTTCAGATGGTGCTTTCCCTGGCCTGGGTTAATTGCCTTAAACTATGCTGGCTGTTCTGTACTTGGTATTCGAGGGAGACCCTCTGCAAATCTCCGGGCTTTTCTCTCTGCAGCTCCTTCTTCTCTGCAACTCGGTCCAATGAACTATAACTATAACTGCCTTGGTCTCCCTAGACTTCCATCTCAGTTTCTTCAACTCAGGGAGTCTGCCAGGTTCTAACTCACTTCTTTGTGCTGTGGTCTGGAAACTCCTCAGGACAGTAAGGTGGAGCAGTGGTAAGGTTAACTTCATCTGTTCCTCATTTCTTAAGGATCATTCTGTAGTTGCCTGATGTCTAGTGTCTTGCAAACTGTTGTTTCATGTAATTTTCTCTGGTTTATTTTATCTTATTGGTTGTTTCTGATGGAAAGATAAATCTGGTTCTTATTCCTCCATCTTGGCTACAAACAAATTTTTCAATATATATTTTTAAGTGAAAAAATTTCTTTAGAATGATGGAGCTAGAAACAATTGAAAAGGGTTAATGAAGATACTGAGAAATGGGAGTATAGACTGCTTTTGAAAGAAGTTTGAGGTGGGTGTGGTGGCTCACGCCTGTAATCCTAGCACTCTGGGAGGCCGTGGTGGGAGGATCCCTTGAGGTCAGGAGGTTGAGATCAGCCTGAGCAAGAACGAGACCCCATCTCTACTAAAAATAGAAAAATTAGCCCGGTGTGGTGGCATGCATCTGTAATCTCAGCTACTCGGGAGGCTAAGGCAGGAGAATCGCTTGATCCCAGGAGTTCGAGGTTGCTGTGAGGTTGCTAGGCTGATGCCACGGCACTCTAGCCCAGGTGACAGAGCGAGACTGTCTGAAAAAAAAAAAGAAAAGGAGAGAAGGAAGGGAAGGAAAAAAAAGGAAGGAAGGAAAGAAAGAAAAGGAAGGAAGGAAGAAAGGAAGAAAAGAAAAGAAAGGAAGGAAGGAAAGAAAGAAAGAAAGAAAAGAAAAGAAAGAAGTTTGAAGCCGGACGCTCTGGCTCACACCTGTAATCCCAGCACTGTGGGAGGTGTAAGTAGGAGGATTGCTTGAGACCAGGAGTTTGAGGCCAGCCTGGGCAACATAGCAAGATCATACCTCTATAAAAAATTTAAAAATTAGCTGGGCACAGTGTCACATGCCTGTAGTCCTGGCTAATTGGGAGGCTGAGGGTGGACCATTGCATGAGCCCAGGAGTTTGAGGTTGCACTGAGCTATGATGATGCCACTGTACTCTAGTCAGGGCGACACAGTGAACCGAGACACTGTCTCAAAAAAAAAATAACAGTAAAAAAAATAAAGAACTTTGAGAACAGGGCAGGAGAGAGCTCTGCTTTGAGTGGAGGGCAGAGAGGAGGAAATCCTTTTCATTTGTTTGTTTTGTGAGTGGGGAAGTTTTCAAAATATTTAAGTGGAAAGAAAGAGAGAGGAGATTGTTTATGGCAGGAGGAAATGGAATCAGAAATACCTATGTGGGAATTAGCCTTGGAAGGAAGAAGTGGAGCAGGGAAATAAACACTTATCTTCTTATGTATGTGCCTTATAGCAAATACATTGCATGTTCTTAATTTAAGCTTGTCAATAATTTTGTAGGATCAGTATTCTTAACCTCTATTACAGATGAGAAAATGGGAACTAGAAAGGTAAGCTAACTTAACCAATCTACTCATCAGTGGCAAAGCTGGACCCTAAAGCTCATGCTTTTTCTAATGATCTGTGTGGTCACTCTGGGCTATTTCTTTCTTCAGGGAGAAGAACAGCTGGTGAAAATTTAGGTTATAATTGGAGTAAAGGAAGGGAAGAATCATGTAACCATTGTTTTTATGTAGACTTGTCTATAGAAGTCGTATCTACTCTTATGGGGGAAAATATGGGAAAGATAGCTAGATGAATATGTTATGATTACAGAAGTATTGCATAAAATAGGTTCATGGGAGCAATGCTTCTAACTCTGGCCCTGCCCTATTCCACAAGTTTTGCTTCAGAACTCATTACGCAAATTTGTACTCTTACTTTCATACATAAATAGTAAACTCAGTAACTGTATGAAAAGAAGACTTACTGGGTTTATTCTAGAAGATAAGTGGTTCAAGACGTGACATTTGTTTGTAAGTTAATGTTCTTTGCCACTCTGTCCCCTTTTTTTAACTACTGTTAAAAAAATACTAGATTGAGTGTAAATATTTTGTATAAATACTAGATTGAGTCATATTTAATAATGTCAAAAGAGTTGAATATTGGCAGTTTCATGTGGTTCAACGTAATATGTTTTGAGAAGATAAGAAGCATTAGTGAATACTGTTAGCACCATTAGTTATTTGCCACTGTATGCCTAATGCCAATGCCAAGAGCAGTGTCTGGTACATAGCAGACATTCAGTAAATAATTTATGAATGAAAAACTATAGGCTTTTGAGATTCCATGAGGCTTTCCTAGTTTTCTTATGAAAACTAAGTTTTGAGGTTTTGGAAGGATTTGGGGCAAAGATTAGAGGAGAATCCCTTCTTGTCAGGCCCTGAGTTCTTTTTAAAAGACTAAAAGACAAGGATTTTTCATCAAAGCTCTTTGATTTTCAATGGAACATATCATTAGATAATAAAATATTTACCATTTAAAAGGTTCCTCTTCTTTAGCCCTTTCAGAGATCTATGTAGAGATTAGAGCCTCCCCTACCTCGCATCCCTTTTCTTGGGAAGGCTTTGCCAGTGAAACACTGTCACATCTTTTTTCCTTCAGTTGCTCTGCCTACCATTTTTGTACTTAAGATAATTGACGTGATAAGTGCAATTATAACTTTTCCTTTGTCATTTGGGGCCAGAGAAATGGCCTTTTGCTATGCTCACTTCTATGTCCTAATAACTTACATAAATCAACATGTTGGAATGCCACAACCATGAGGTGTTTTTTTTTTTTTTTTTTTTTTTTTTTTGACAGAGTCTCACTTTGTTGCCCAGGCTAGAGTGCCATGGCGTCAGCCTAGCTCACAGCAACCTCAAACTCCTGGGCTCAAGCGATCTTACTGCCTCAGCCTCCCCGAGTAGCTGGGACTACAGGCATGCGCCACCATGCCCGGCTAATTTTTTCTATATATTTTTAGTTGTCCAATTAATTTCTTTCTAATTTTAGTAGAGACGGGGTCTCGCTCTTGCTCAGGCTGGTCTCGAACTCCTGAACTCAAACAATCCGCCCACCTCGGCCTCCCAGAGAGCTAGGATTACAGGCGTGAGCCACCGCGCCCAGCCTTTGAGGTGTTATAAGGCCGATGTCTAAGAAGCCTCTGGTTTGTTCAGGATTGGCCAGAGGTCTTTGCACAAATATGAAGAAAATGTATTTTTTATATCATTGTGTAATATTACTGCTTTGGACTATTACGTTACCATGTACATTTCCTGCAGTATTGAGTTTCATCCACACAGTGGTGCTAGAAAACCAAGAATCGATCATTGTTTTCCTCCTAATCAGTAGAATATGTATTTCTATCTGTTCCTTATAAAATAAACACTTCCTCAAGTTGTATAAGAAGTTTCCACAATCTCTTTCAAATCTATCATAAAACTGTGATTTTCATCCCTGAAATGTTTCCAATCTTCCATCATCCCTCAACCAGATGGCTGCAGTAGCTTCCTAATGGATCTTTCTGGATTTAACTCTGCTTTGTTCCAATCTCTTTTCCATATTGTAGCATCTGTAAGTACTCTTTTATAAACTCAAATCTGAACTTTACTCTCCTGCTTAAAAAGTGTTAATGAATACTTATTACATTAAGTTTGTCAATGAAGATAGATAAAGACAGGCCTTTCGTGATCCAATTCTTGCCCAGTTCTCTAGCTTCATTCATCTGCAGTCTTTCTCTGCAAGTCTCCTTGTTGCTCTGTACTTCAGCCAATGTGGCCTTCTTTTGGTTCTTTGAATACAAGTTTTTCCTCCTACTTTTGCCTGATTTTCCTTCTGCTTGGAATAAATAGAGGGATATATGTGTATAGGTCTATTTCTTATTTTAAAATTTTTTTATTGTTAATAATTGTGTATATTTATGGGGTACATGTGATATTTTTGATGCATGCATACAATGTGTAATGATCAAATTTGGGATATCCATCACCTTAAATATTTACGATTTCTTTGTATTGGGGACATTTCAAATGTTCTCTTCTAGCTATTTTTAAATATATTTGTTGTTAACTATAGTCACTCCACCATGCTGTCGAACACTAGAACTTACTCCTTCTGTAGAATGATATGTTTGTACCCATTAGCCACCATCTTTTCACCATCCCTCATGCTTCCTAGCCTCTGATAACTGTAATTCTACTCTCTACCCATAAGATCTACTTTTCTATGACCTTTCTGTGTCTGGCTTATCTCACTTAACATAATGACCTCTAGTTCCATTAGTATTGCTGCAAATGACAGGATTTTTCTTTTTTTTATGGCTGAATAGTATTTAGTTGTGCATATATACCACATTTCTTTTATTCATTCAACCACTGATGGCCATTTAGGTTGTTTCCATATCTTGGCTATTGTGAGTAGTGCTGCAATAAACATGGGAGTCCGGGTATCTCTTTGATATACTGATTTCCTTTCTTTTGGATAAATACCCAGTAGTGGGATTGCTAGATTAAATGGTAACTCTATTTTTAGTTTTTTGGGAAACCTCCAAACTGTTTTCCTTAATGGCTGTACTGATTTATATTCCCACCAACAGTGTATAAGAATTCCCTTTTCTCCACATCCTTGTCAGCATTTGTTATTTTTTGTCATTTTGATAATTGCCATTCTAACTGGGTTAAGATGATGTCTCATTGTGATTTTGATTTCCATTTCACTGATTAGTGATATTGATAATTTTTTCATATGCCTATTGGCCATTTACGTGTCTTCTTTTGAAAAATGACTATTCACAGTCTTTGCCCACTTTTAAATGGGATGATTTTTTGTTGTTGAGCTGTTTGAGTTTCTTATGTATTCTGGATGTTAATTCTATGTCAGATGAATAGTTCACAAATATTTTCTCCCATTCTACAGGTTGTCTATTCACTCTGTTTATTGTTTCCTTTGCTGTTTGGAAGCTTTTTAGTTTAATATAGACCCATTTGTCTATTTTTTTCATTGATACATAATAATTGTGTATATTTATGGGATACATGTGATATTTTTGATGCATGCATACAGTGTGTAATGATCAAATTTAGGATATCCATCACCTTAAACATTTATCATTTCTTTGTGTTGGGGACATTTCAAATGTTCTCTTCTAGCTATTTTTAAATACATAATATTTTTTGTTAACTATAGTCACTCTACCATGCTGTCAAACACTAGAACTTACTCCTGTAGAATGATATGTTTGTGCTTTCGAGGTCCGTGCATTTGAGGTCTTAGCCATAAAATCTTTGCTTACACCAATATCCTGAAGTGTTTCCCTGTGTTTTCTTCTAATACTTTTATAGTTTTGGTTCTTACATTTAAGTTTTGAATCCATTTTGAGTTGATTTTTGTAATATGGTAAGAGACAGGTCTAGTTTTATTTTTCTGTATATGAGTATCCAGTTTTCCCAGCATCATTTATTGAAGAAGGTGTCCTTTCTCTAATGTATGTTCTTGGCACCTGTGTCGACAATCAGTTGACCGTAAATACGTGGATTTATTTCTGGGTTCTCTCTTTCTGGGTCTATGTCTCTTTTTATACCAGTACCATGCTGTTTTGGTTACTATAACTTTGTAATACATTTTGAAGTCAGGTAGTGTGGATGCCTCCAGCTTTGTTATTTTTTTTTAGTATTGCTTTGGCCATTTGGGGCCTTTTGTTCCATACAAATTTTAGGATTGTTTTTTCTGTTACTGTGAAAAATATCATTGGTATTTTGATAGGGGTTACATTGAATCTGTAGATTGCTTTGGGTAGTATGGTCATTTTTAATAATATGAATTCTTCTAATCCATGAGCATGTGATGTCTTTGCATTTGTTTGTGTCCTGTTCAATTTATTTCATCAGTTTTGTTGTTTCCTCGTAAAGGTCTTTTACCTCCTTGGTTAAGATATTTTTTCTTGGCCAGGTGCAGTGGTTCATGTCTGTAATACTAGCACTTTGAGAAACTGAGGCGGGAGGATCCCTTAATGCCAGGAGTTTGAGACCAGCCTAGGTAACATAGTGAGACCCCATCTCTACAAAAAATAGAAGAATTAGTCAGGCATGGTGGCATGCACCTGAAGTTCCCAATTGTACAGGTGGCTGAGGCAGGAGGTTCAGTTGAGCCCAGAAGTTTGAGGTTGCAGTGAACTATGATGATAGCACTGCACTCTATGCCCAGGTAACAGAGCGAAACCCTGTCTCAAAAAAAAAAATTCTTCTTAAGTTGATTTGTTCTCATCTTTTGTATCTTGGCTTAAACCTTGGAAAGCTTTCATTAATCTCCTAAAGTACATTAGCTCTCTGTGTTATGTATTTTCAAGGTACCCAGTATTTTTTCTTTATAATATCAC
>NW_012147841.1:3540203-3542386 GCF_000956105.1 Propithecus coquereli
TGTTCTTAGTTTTCTGGGGGATTGATTAAAGTGTTTATTTTTAACAAATTTTATTAAAATTTCATTTTATTTTCTCTTTTGACTTTCATTTAAACCTGTTTGTATTATTATTATTTTTAATTGTTAGTATAGAGATTATAGTATTCATCCTTGACTTATCACAGTCTGCCTCTAATTAATATTTTGCATAACAATGTAAAAGCCTTACCATGATGTAATTCAATTTCTTTCTCCTCTCTTTGAGCTAATTTTGAGCTATTTTATTTCTTCATATGTTACAAACTCCATAATACATTGTTAATATTATTTGCTTCAAAGAGCCAGTAGTCAGTCGCTAGCAGCTCCCCAACTATTCTCTGCTCCTTCCAGCCCTCCTGTACATTGAATCTACAAGTAGTCTGCCTGATTTGCTTGTGTGATATTATCATTTGCTTAAATTCCTTTACTATTTCCCTCATGACAAAATCCACATCTTAAAATATGTAATCTTAGAAAAGGCAATGCATTTATGTGATTTAAAACAAAAAATTATAAAAGGTATTTAGTGAAATCGCCCTGATCCCATCTTTTATTTGTCCAGTCTGCAGTACCCATTTGCCTTGCAATGTCTGAGTTTCTTGTATGTCCTTCCAGAAGTAGTAGATTTTTTTGTTATCGTTTTTTGCAAGTATAAACACAAAATGATATATGTTCTGAAAATACAAACTTTTCTTCTTGGCGTAGACAGTTTATAATGCTTTTGTTTCGAACCTTGTCTTTCACTACATTCTGGCAGTATTAAACTCTTGCAGTTCCAGAGACATTCCTTGCATCCTTTTTCCTCTGAGCCTTTCCCTATGCGGTTAACTCTGCCTGGAGTATACTCTTAGTTCTGTGTCAAGCTGCTTCCAAATCTTTACTTAAGTCCCATTTGACCATTTCTTTATCTAGGAAGCTTGCTCTGACATCCTCCCTGTACTCCCCCAGGAATATTCACATCACTAGCTCTCAGATGTGCATGGGCTGTGAATTCCCTCTAGGCCGCAGGTTGACAAACTTTTTCTGCACAGAGCCAGATATTTTAGGGTTTGAGAGCTAGGCAATCTTCTGTTACTCTTGCTCACTTTTGTTGTTGTACTATGAAATCAGCCACAGACAGTTTGTAAATGAATGAATATGGCAGCATTCCAATAATACTTTATTTACAAAAACTTACAATGGACGGGAATTGGCTTGTGGACTGCAGTTTGCCAAGCCCTGGAATAGGCCATGGGTTCTAGTACCCAGCACAAGGCTTGGTCGGTATGTTTGTTGAATGGATAACAGCTGTTGAAAGCTTGTTATTACTCTTGGGAGTTGGCTTTGTGTTCTTAATTGAATCTTTCTCCTTTTATTTCTAACCCAGGTACAGTTATGAGTTCTGTATTGATGATGAAGTATTTAATCTCAAAATGTTAGAAAATTTAGTTAGGCATCACCTGATAGTGATAAATCTTTCCCTCTAGGTGGCCCCTAAGCAAATCAGTGGATAAATAATTCTGATTGTTTCTTGATGGAGCAGAGGAGATACAGTCTGGCCTCTTGCTCCCTTAAGTATTAGTTGCTTTTTATTGCTAGGCCCATACTCTACCAAGAATTATTATACAGGCCTAATGTGTATAAACCAGCTAAATTAGTAGGTCACACAGGTTTATTAATTGGCTATCCTCTGATTTCTCTGACCAAATATATTTTGATGTAGAGTTTTGTGTACACGTATGTGTGTATATGTATGAAAGTTTTCTTTTATCTTTTTTTATTAACCAATAGGGCTATTGGTAGCATGTGTTGTACCCTAAAGTTTGCCAATAAAATTTATTCTGCCAATTATCTAACTCAGTAAGTCAGATGACGTGATGGTGTATCTGACAGTGTTAGTTTTTGTAGTGCCAGCTTCATAATTTTATTTTACTTTTTTTTTAATTTCAGCATATTATGGGGGTACAGATGTTTAGGTTACGTATGTTGCCTTTGCCACCCCCTCCCCCCAAGTCCGAGTTTCAAATATGTCCATCCTTCGGGTGGTGCGCATTGCACTCTTTGTGTACCCATCCCCTCCTCCCTCCTCCCCCCTCCCCCCTGCCCAACATCCAATAGATGTTATTCTTATATGTGCACTTATGTGTTGATCAGTTAATACCAATTTGATGGTGAGTACATGTGGT
>NW_012147841.1:3542755-3545223 GCF_000956105.1 Propithecus coquereli
TCTTAAGTGCTAACAAGCTAGATTCTATACTCTTTGCTCATTACTGTATCATTGCTGCTTATTAAAATATTTTCTGAATAAATGAATGAATGAATGGAAGTCATCCAGGACACAAGGTAGATATTGGAAGTAGGAACAGATGAGCATTCTGGGAAAAGAAGATAATAGTTGCAATCAGAATACAGTAAAGTGAATTTTATATTGAGGTAACCTATTGGCCAGCATAGTCCACCTATATATTTCCTGTCGGGGCAGAAATTAATTCCAGGTCATGGGCAGCCTTGAGCTGTAAGGGTTCCTATCTGCATGAAAGGGCAGGTAGAGTGGGAGGGAGAGATCACATCTGGCATATTTAAAATTAGGGAAGGAGCTAATGCTGTAGTGGAGAAAGCCCTGTTCTGTAAGTAGGAGACCTTGTTTCTAGTCCAGATATGATAATTGTTTTGTTCTGTCACCTTCGGAATGATGTGGTATGACATTGGAGAGGTCACCATTTATGTTTGCATTTATTTACATAACTGTATAATGAGATAATAAAAACATTCTCCTAATGTGTATTAAAATGAATGAGCTAATAGAGGTAAAAACATTTGAAAAAGTATACAAAGACTTTATAAATTGGGGTTAATATTTGCCCAGAAGATGGGAAGTTCTTCATTTTTAGAATTTCTGTTCTTTTATTCATAATTATAAGTAAGAGTTATCTAATTGTAAAAAGAGTCGTGGCATAAAAAGCCCTATCCTCTATGGCCACTATATTCTAAGTTTTGTAAGGGCCTGACTGTATCAGTTTTACTTACTGTTTATCCTCTGCATACAGGGTCTAGTCGGTACCCAGAAATTATTTTTGAATGAATGGTAAAGTGAATTGTCATTGTGGTTGGCATTGTATGATTTCTTTGCCTTGTCGGCATTCTACGGAAAGGAACCATCTGAGGTAAAACTCTTGATGTTTGTGTATATTTTCTTGAATTTCAGCTGTGGCAGAAGTAAAACTTCGAGATGATCAATATACACTGGAACACATGCATGCTTTTGGAATGTATAATTACCTACACTGTGATTCATGGTATCAAGACAGTGTCTACTACATTGATAACCTTGGAAGAATTATGAATTTAACAGTGATGCTGGTAAGAAAAACATATAATATTAGGATTTTCCAGTAAATTTTCCCTTTAATCTGATGTCCAGAGAATTGAGGTATATATACCTTTTGTATATGGAATCCTATGTATGTAAGACTCCATTTTTGCTTAATTCAATTTTAATTTTTCTCTTTGTTCCTGTTACTTACACTTATTTATTCACCTCCAATCTTGATGATGCAGGGGGTGTCCCAATGAAGGGAGGAAAGCACTCTGAATTCCCCAAGTGGGCTCTTGGCTTCAAGTGGGAAAGAATTCAAGCGCAAGCCAACTAGCAACAGAGAATTTATTAAGATAGAGACAGACAATAGATCCTACTCCACAGACAGAGTAGGGGTCCTCTCCCAAGCAGGAGGAGGGGTCCTCTCCCAAGCAGGAGAAGGACCCCTTATGGGGCAATGGTAACGTTTTTAAATGTTCAAAAAACCTGTTGGGAAACAGCCATTCATGACCAGCGTTGTCTTGAGGTCAGGCCATAAAGGTTAATCATAAACTGCTGTTACAGAAAGGTAAGCACAGTGTGTAAGGCATCTCACTTAGTAATTCATCCATCCTCGGGTGGTCCTGGGCTGGTGACTTCCTTGTTCAGAGTGGTTAGGGTCTGATATTGGTCAAAATGGCTGTACTCAGGCTCCCTAGGCCTTCCTTTTCTGCTTTATCCCTACATTTTCACCATTGGGCAAACACTCTGACGGATTTTATGTATGTATTCATGTTGATGTAGATGTTTGTATCTGCTTTTCCTATGTGAGGTGGTTTCCCCAACTGTAATAGTGGATTTGTCCTTTTTTTTGGTAAATTTTTGCTTCATGTTTTTTTAACTATGTTACTTGGATATAAACATTTAGCATTATTTAATCTACAATGAATTGATTCTTTTAGCATTATGAAATGTCCCCTTTTATCTTTAGGTTCTGGGAGTAATTTTTGTCTTGAAATCATCTTTGTCTGATATTAAAACAGTCATTTCTGGCTTAAAAAAAATCTTTTTCTATCCTTTTTCTTTCAATTTATCAATGTCCTTGTTTTTAAAGTATGTCTCTTATAAATAACATATAATTGGATCCTGTTTTTTATTCAATATGACAATCTGTGTCTTTCAATTGGAGAGTTTAGTACATTGACAATTAATCTAGTTCCTGATATTCTTGGGTTTATGTTACCATCTTGCTATTTCATTTCAATTTGTCCCATCTGTTCTTTGTTCCTTGGTCTCTGTTCTTACTTTTCTGGGGGATTGATTAAAGTGTTTATTTTTAACAAATTTTATTAAAATTTCATTTTATTTTCTCTTTTGACTTTCATTTAAACCTGTTTGTA
>NW_012147841.1:3551088-3561454 GCF_000956105.1 Propithecus coquereli
CTCTCGGGACATTTCTCCTTCCAGTTCTCCTCTGCAACATCTTCCCGTGGAGTCTCCTGTAGTTTCAGGCACCCTTCCTTCCGACCCTCACCCGATCTATGTTTCTCTGCTAGCTTATTTTTTTCTCTTTCTTCTAAAATTCGTTTTTTTTGCAGAGACCTTCTGACTGGTGGCTTTTCTCATCCGCCATCTTGGCTCCTCCCCCTATTTTACTTTTTTATATGTATCTTGTGGCACCTATGGTACAGTGCCAATGCTCTTTGTTAGGAAACTAGAATAGTTAGTAGAAAGGGCACATATAAGTTCATTTTAACATGTTTATTGAGAACCTACTCTTTGCAGGACACTTTGACATATATTCAAGTACTTATACTTTTTAGGAGCTAAGATAAGATGAATGTATAGGTAAGTATTACATGATAATGTGTAAAAGCTGTCAAAAGGGGTACAGTGGACTCCATACATCCTTGGCTTCAATTTCCTCATATAAAATAAGGACAATGATGAGGGTTTTTTAAAAGTTAAAGCAAGATATATGAAAATACTTTGAAAAGTGGAAGGCTTATGCAAATATAAAGAGGTATTATTAGCATGTGTCTTGGGATATATCACTTTATGGGAGACAAATGCTGGCTCGTCTTTACCACATTTACCCCTTCTTTGAAAGCAATAAAACTGTATGACAAGAATAAATCATAGTAATACCAGGTAACCTTTATTCAGTAGAGCTTATTACATATCAGGGATAATTCTAAGCACTTTACACCTACTAACTGTTGAATCCACACAGTATCCCTATGAGGTAGATACTGTTAGTATCCACATTTTACAGTTGAGGAAACTGAGGTGCATATAGATGTTTGTAACTTGTCTAAATCAAACAGCTAGTAAGTGGCAGAGTCCAGATTTAAACTATTCTATTCAAGAGTGCTACAATGTTCTACTTATTCTCCTTATTACTGGTTAATAGAGACAGACAGTTTAGCAAGGTAAACAATATTATATGATACTCTCCAAGCAGGCAAAAGTACCCTTTGGTCCTGACAAACTATGAAAAAAAAAAAAATCCAGCTTAAACTTCTGTTCTGAGTGTTAAATTCTGTATCTTCTTCCTAGTCTTAAAATTAAACAGGGTCAGAATGCAGTAGTCTATAATATAAACTAGATATGGTATGCAGATGAAGATACATTTGCTCAGTGGTATGTGGTGTGTTGGTTGGTGTTGAACAACTGGCCGGGAAAGTGGGAATGATTTGTAGAGTGCCACTTTTCATGTAAAATACTCCCACTGTGGCCAATTTCAAGCTACTGATTGCAGAATTCCTAGAAATTTAATACTAGGCTTCCATGAGTCAGTAGGAGTTGGCTTCAGCACATTACTATGTTTGCTAGAAATAAATAGTTTAAAGAATGAAAAAGGAGAAACTAGTGAAATCTATGTTTTATCTCATTTAAATTTGATGAGGATGGACAGTTATTCTTTTATTTTCCTTCCCCTTTCTACATTAGTGATTTTTAATTTTCTTTTTCAGAGAAGAAAGAATGAAATAAAGTTAAGAGTGGGAAAGCAGAAAACCTCTCTTGCACCAGGAATTTTTTTCTGGGAAAAAATAGAAGCCTTTGGTTTTAAAGATTAGGCTAATATTGAAGAACTAATCAGTTAAACAGCTTTCATGATAAACAGTATCTACAGTAGAAAATTTGAGCGCTAACTGGATATTTAGTGATATTTTACAATATTTAATATTTATTCAGTAACTAAATAATTGTCAATAATTAATGTTCTAATTATTTAATTAATAGTTAATATTTACTAACGGGATATTTAGTGGTATTGTTGTTACTTTTAAGTACGTTAATGATGATAGAGCTTTTTAAAAATCCTATTAAAGATAGGTACTAAAATACTTGAGATGGAATAACTAGGCTTTGCTTCATAGTAATGTGGGTATGTGTATAGGGGAAACAAGATTAACCATTTTCTAATAATTATTAGAGCTGCGTGATGCAGGTTCATTGTATTTTTCTACCTACTTAGGTGTATGTTTGAAGGTTTTCATATTTAAAAAATAAAAAAAAAATTGCAGAAAAAAAATGTCTTCTTTCTATGTGGGCTTCTACTTTCTTAAAGAGACAAGGGAGTAGTGCTTGTTACAGTGAAAACACTTTTCTTGTATACATTTGTGGTATTGCTGCGGACTGAATTGTATCCCTCCCAAATTCATATGATGAAGCCCTAATTCCCAGTGTGACTGTATTTGGTGATAGGGTTTTAGGAGGTAATTAAGGTTAGTTAAATGAAGTCATAAAGGAGAGATCCTGATCTAATAGGGTTTGTGGCCTTACAAGAAAAGAAAGAGGGAGCTCTCTCTCCAAGAGCGCTCACTAAGTAAAGGCCATGTGAGGGCACGGTGAGAAGGCCGCTATCTGCAAGCCAGGAAGGCAGCCCTTACCAGACACTGACCCTACTTGGACCTTTTTGTGGGACTTCTTGCTTCAGAACTGTAAGAAATAAATTTCTATTAAATTGTCCAGTCTGTTGTATTTTGTGATGGCAGCCTTAGCAGACTACTATAAAGTAAATATAGTTTCAGACCTGGCTCTGCCATAGACAAATTAGCTCTGTGACCTTGGGCAAATAATTTCCTCTTTTTGGGCCCCCTTGTCTTCAGCAGAAAATAAAAGATTTGAACCTGATAAATGTTGTGTGTGAAACCCCTGAGCCCTAGAGGATTTCTTGGAGCTGACCTCAGAGGCCACTGCATACACAGGGAAGGCCTACCATCCACTCTAGCCGCTTATTGCTACGGATATAGTTCTACATGTTTGTCTTTTCCATATGACATTTCTTTTACAGAAGGGGTTCCGTGGCAAAAACAAGTTTGACAATTGGATAAGATTGTCTCTAAGACTTTATCTAGCACTTCATTGTTATTACCTAAATCTTAAAGCATAATTCTAGATTAGGGTGTTATTAGTTTGAATTTCCAATCATAATGACCATTTTACTATTATTTCTATCAGTGGGTTATAGTATTTCACTAATTCTAGCCTTTGAATTGTCTGGCAGGAAAGCTTATAATTTAGAGGCCAAGGACCTGGCTAATCTATAGATTGGATTATATTTCTGAAGTAATCATTTTGACTATAAATATATAAATTGTATAATTGCTAATAACTGCTATTGTCAAACAGTTGCTGGAAGTTTTATGTCATGGTTATCCGAGTCATATGCTTATTTACTTAAATTCTTTGAGGAAGAAGAAAATTAAGACTTTTTTAACAAAATTAAAGAAAAAATTCTGCATGAGTAGTTAATGTAGGTATTGTGCCTCCCTCATCTTCCTTATAACTCTGTTCCATTTGTGAAAGATGATTCATACTACTTAAATCAAACTGTCTCATTCAGTCTTTATCCTCTGAATGTTTCAAAGCTTTTTATACCATGTACTTATGATTACTTCGACCTATTTGTGACATTTACTTACCTAGTCTTTAAAGGTTTCTACCATTATTCATCAGTGAAATCATATTTGTCCTTTTTCTCTTTAAAAATGTTTTTTGTAGAATAGAAGTTATTTGTGCTTATGGGAACATTTTTCAGTGAAACTTAGTGATAGTAGTTTTAGATGTATTGTTTCTCCGTTTTGGGGAAGGGAAGTTTGATTAGCTCTCCCTTGAAGACTCATGTAAACCCAACTTTATTCTATTTTACTGGTTTTTCATCTTGCAGTATTAGCTAGAAAAGAATACAGTTAAAGATATCTCAGATATCATTAGTTTGTTGACATAAATAATTTTCCTGAATAAGAAATGTTTATTTTTTTGAACAAACATTTATTGAATGCTGCTATGGTGGTTAGTGGCCGTATCCACAAATAAATTGATAACAGTGGAAATAGCAGTAAGATGCAGAAATAGCAATAAATTGCAGAAATAGCATGAGGGAGGAAATGATAAATGTTGAGGGATATCGTGTTCAGGGTAGATTTCAAAGAGGATTTCACAGAACCTTAACAGAGTTTTGAAGGATGAGTTAAGAGTTTGCCATGCATATTGGGGCAACTATATATGCATACAACTTAAGAGGCACATTTGGCAAACTTCTGTAGGGACTAAGGCCCTTGGCCCCCAAAAGATCTGCTGAAAAATCACTGACAGGAGGCAGATTGATTAATAGGAGAAAAGGGTATACAAATTCATTTAATGTGTATACATGGGAGCATTCAGAATAAAGATTTGACCCCCTCAATGAGGTACAGAAATGTGTAACAGATGGGGACTTGGATTGTGGCAAAACGGGTTTTAGTAGCTGGAAAGGTTGTGGGAGGGAGAAAGGAAGAAGCTTGGCTAGCAAAGGTGGTTTTGTTATGTAAATGAAACTTCACAAGGTAGCAGTCCTCAGGGAGAATAAATGGTAGGGGTTTTTTTTCCCCCAGACCTTTAAAGGTGTCAGATTCCCTGTTAATCTTTCCTGGATGGGACAAAGGAAGACTTGGCTACATTAATAGAGATTCTTTAAAGCTACAAGTTTCTTCCTACCAAAGACAGCTTTGCAGCATTACTTCTGTCTGCTGAACCTGTGGCAGCCATCTCAAAATGTGTCAAAGAAATATATTTAGAGATAAAATATATTCAAGTAAATATGTTCAAATATTCTGATTTCCTCAGTCCCTACTTTGAAACTTAAAAAAAGGAAGTTTTTCATATTTCAAGTTAAGCTGATAGCTTTGGAGCAATTTGGGTTAGAGATTTAGAGATTGTTAGATAGAGATAGACAAAAACAAACCCAAACCAAAAAAAAAAAAAAAAAACCCAAATTGAGATAAATGGAAAAGAGCAGATTTAATTATATCATCTCATATCTTTTTTAGTCAGTCTCTTAGTTCTGTGAATAGATTGGTTCAGTTAAACAGCTGTGTCCCAGTTCAGGAGGTGGCATTGCAGATGAGCTTTCAAACACAAGAAAAACAAGGATAATGTTTGGAACAATCTATAAAACAGTGTCTTGAAAGGCATCCAGCTGACATAGTTGAGGTGTCTAAACTTGAAGCATCTTTAGTTAGAGTGGAAGTAGGCAGTGACAGTCTGACAGATTTTTCTTACCTGTAGTCTGTATGTCACAAGGTAGGGTCTCAGGAAAAAGTAGTGGCAATTTCATTAAGTCCAAGTAAGAAAAATGGAAGAAAAATTTAAAAACATTATTTGGAGACTTGTAGCCAGGAAAGAATTTAATAATGGATTTATTATAGTTTTCTTCTGAAAAGTAATTTTTCCCTCTCTAGTTCCTTGTTTCTACCAAAGACAAATTATGGTAGGAGCAATTTATTTATAAAATAAATTTTGGTCTCGTTATACTTGGCTTGATTATTTGTATAAAGTGTAGCAAGAATAATTATGGGCTGTAATAGTCTCTTTTTAAATGGGCTTTGGTGGAATTTTTTTTAATGAGGAATCTCAGATTCTGTTACCAAAAGTTTGATACTTGTCCCTAGGACCAAATCAGAATGAAGAATGAGAACAAATGGTTTGAGGAAAAGGAAAGAGAAATTTATTAATTTGCCAGGAAATGAGGAGTTGGGCAGTAGACTAGCATTTCAAAAGACCACCATCCAGTCTTTAAGCAGAAAAACAGGGCTTTTTAAAAGGCAGGTGTTCAGCAGTTGGGCTTAGTCTGTGTGACCTGTATCACATGTCATGGCTTCAAGCTACTGTTGTTTAACTATATAATTGGTGGTTTCTTTAGACCTTATCTTGTGACCCTTGAACAATTCCAGTTGAGCCATCTCCTGTGGTTTAAGATAATAGAAAACAAACAGCAAAGAACAAAATTTTGGGTTCCCAGCCATATTTATGCTGGCTACCTGATGTAAACTGAAAATAACGTCCTCTGATGTCCACTTAACTGGCTTGCGTAGAGAGACCAAGAGCCTGGCCAGTAAGAAATCCTTACCAATTTTGCCAGCACATCAGGTCCCTGGGTTCTCTTCACTGGCTTCTAGAAGAGCAGGGCAGCTTTGTTGATTCTATTGACTATGCCAGACTATAGGGAACTTAAAGATTTGCTGAAAAATCACTGACATGAGGCAGATTGATTAATAGGAGAAAAGAGTGTACAAATTCATTAATGTGTATACATGGGAGCCTTCAGAATGAAGATTCAACGCCCCAGTGAGGTACAAAGTTTATAAAGATTGGGGGCTTGGATTGTAGCAAAACAGTTTTTAGTAGCTGGAAAGGTTATGGGAGGGAGAAAGGAAGAAGCTTGGTTAGCAAAGGTGGTTTTGTTATGTAAATGAAACTTAACAGGTAGCAGTCCTCAGGGAGAATAGATGCTAAATGGGTTGTTTTTTTTTTTTCTCTCAGACCTTTAAAGGTGTCAGACTCTCATTTAATCTTCCTAGATTGGACAAAGGAAGACTTGGCTAAATTAATAGAGATTCTCTACAGATGCAAATTTCCCCCACAAACAACAGCTTTGCAGTGTTACTTCTGTCTGCTGGACCTGTGACAGCCATTTCAAAATATGTCAAAAAATATATATTTTGGGATAAAATATTCTTGGCTAAATTAATAGAGATTCTCTACAGATGCAAATTTCCCCCACAAACAACAGCTTTGCAGTGTTACTTACTTCTGTCTGCTGGACCTGTGACAGCCATTTCAAAATATGTCAAAAAATATATATTTTGGGATAAAATATTCTTGGCATTTTTTATGACCTATTTTCCCACCCTGGAACATAGTGAAGTGGAAGATTGGAAAATTCCACTATAAAGTGGAATTTTAGAAATTCCACTACCGGGCTTTTTTTTCCCTTGTGATCCTTACCCGGGCCCCCTCCTCACCTGTGACCTTGCCCTCATAAATCACCTGTAGCAATTAGTGTACCAGGTTGTAAAGGGGCTCAGGACCCTGCCTCACTAAAGTTAACCCTATTATAGCCGTGCCCCTCCTCCTTAAGCAGAGTGTATAAAAGACTGCAGTGCTCTTTGTCTGGTGCTCAGAATTTGGGGAGAGCCTTGCCGGCTGGCATATAAAACCTGTATTGCCAGAATCTGTGTGTGTGTCTCTCGGTCTATTCTCGGTCAGCCCTGCCGTAACAATAGTATGTCTTTCCATTTATTTAGATCTACTTTTATGTCCTTAAGATTTTTTATAGTTTTCTCTTGATCTTATGTTCTTTTTATTAAATTTATTCTTAAGCATTTTATAGTTTCTGCCTTTCTTGTGAATAGAATATAATTTTTTCTATTTTCCTTTCCAGGTACTTATTGATAGAAAAAAACGAGTTGTATAAACAGCCACCTTATTTGATAATTCACTAGTTTTTTTTTTTTTTACCTACTGCCCTTTTTTCAGTCAATTTGCCTAATGTCAGTTCATTTTCATCAAAGCTTCAGTGGGTAGAGAGGAATCTTTCCCTTTGCCCATAAAATATGCAATTATATCATCAGAAAAGGAAATAATTTTATCTCTTCTTTTCTAATGTTTAAGAAAGTGGAAATAACATGTCCATATCATTTCATTTTAGTCTTACTGCTCTTACTAGAACCTCTGAGACAATGTCATATAGTAATGGGGATTTTCAGGTAGCCCTATTTAGCTCTGGATTTTAATTGTAATGGATTTTAAATTTTACTTAATACTTATTGTTGGTTTTTGGTGAGTAACATATATTTCATCAATGGAAAAGAACCCAGACACTGTGAAATAATTTAAAGAGGTTTATTCTGATCTGAATATGTGCAGCCATGGCCTGGAGAGCCATGCCCAAGAAACCTTGAGCAAGTGGTCACTGTGGTTAAATTACAGTTTGGTTTTATACATTTTTTAGGGAGACAGGAATTACACATAAAGTCATAAATCAATACATGTTGTACATTGAATTCGGCTCTGTTATTAAAAAGCTAGTTCAAGGTTTAAAAGACTGAAGTTAGAATTTTGCCTTTGGAAGTTTCTTCAAATATTAAAGGTTTAAAACTAATTTGTTCAAAATAGAATCACAAGTCACTGTAAAATCAATGGTCATTTATTAAACCAAGAATGATACTCATCAAAAGACTTTATAGGAAGTTTTATGGTGTAAACTTTACCCCTTTTAAAGTTTAGTTTTACTAGTTAGTCAAAAACCTAATAAAGACAACACAGGGATCATCTTGATAAAGAGTAAAATTTTTGTTTCTTATAGGGCAGTTGCCCAAAAGGTAAAAAAAACTTTCTATAGTGTGATCGTTTTGTTGTTTGTTTGTTTATTTGGTTTTATGGGAAGCCCGTTTACATAACTTGGAAGTTAAACCTGATGAAAAAGGTACTTAAATTAATCAGACACAGCAAGAGTGTGTCTAGGTTCATAAGTGTACAGTATATTGTAAAGGAATGTGAATAAGAAAAACCTTGAGTAAGGGGAACAAATGACTCTTAGCAGCAGCATGAGAAGTTTTCTGACTATATTAAATAATTTAGAAATATCAAGAAAAGCCAAGAGTATAGTATGAAGTTATATTGAAGGTAAACATTGTTTTTCTAAACCTTGAAGATTTAAACCTTTAATATTTTAGCATCAAGCCATAAGAACAGAAGGAAAAAAATATAGAAGTTGACGAAAAGTTGAAGGTGAGAGTTACCGTCCCACCCTTTTTAAGGGAAGAAAAAGTTGAAATTGGTAAGACATAGAAGTCTAACTTTTAAGATGTAAGTCTGAGAATTTTTTCAATTAAAAAAAGAAACAGATTATAGAATTAAAATATGTCATGTAAATTTCATTAATAGCAAATTAATATTTTAAGGAAACTTGTTTTAACCAAAAATGTTCCTTTCTCATCATAGCCAACTTGATCACATACAAAATTCCTTCATAAATTCCCTTCTATGAATCTTACCCCAACTTGCACAGACCCTCTACAACATAGGTAAGCTTTCTGTTTTGTCCTAAAGTTCCCTTTTCTTAAATAATCAGTTATTTTAGGACAGAAATTTACCATACAAGATCCTTTCTCATACAGTATCATTCTCTTTTCTGTTTAACCTTTTTTTTACCAAAAATGTATTTTTTATATTCATAGCTTTCTTTACATCTCTCTCTTTCCTACTTACTGGTTCCTCTCTTTTCTTTTTTTTTTTTTTCTTCCTTGTGGTAAAATGGGAGGGGAAGGTTAGAGAGACCTTGAGGCTTCTTTAGTCAGTTCAGGGTATCAAAATACCATATTTTGTGATAAAGTATTTCTAATTTTCTTCACTGTTACAAATCAGAATTTTATAGATGAG
This sequence comes from Propithecus coquereli, assembly GCF_000956105.1. NCBI lineage: Eukaryota > Metazoa > Chordata > Mammalia > Primates > Indriidae > Propithecus > Propithecus coquereli. The sequence goes on from NW_012147841.1 coordinate 3,560,356, forward strand.
TACCATTTTATAATTGTTAGACATGGGCTTTCCTATAATATAATTTTTTGTTAATTAGAAATGATCCAGTCATTTAATGAGTGTCTTTTATTTAACAAACTTTAAAGATTCTAAATTATCTGAAAATTTTATTTGAAAGTATTTATCCTATTTACATTTAGCTAATTTACCTAATTTATTTATTTACCTTAGCAGTTTACTTAGATCCCAGTTATCATTTTATTTTCTGTTAACCATTTTTATGTCCTGTGAATTAGATATGTAACACAGACAAGCAATCAAAATAAAGTTTTAACTACTATTTCTAAATTCAGAAAATCCTATTAAGAAAACAAACATAAGTATTCTAATAAGACTTCTTATTTTGAACAATGTAATGTCTTTTCTAAGTTTTATAAATATAGTAGTTTCAAAGCATATCCTGTTTAAAAGTGTTAACTAATCAAATCCTTCCAAAACACCAACATCCCAAAACAAAACCTACTGACATTGTAAGGATCATAGGTCCCTGAAAAGGCAGGATTCTTGAAGCAGGGGATTATAGGATATTGGTGGGTTTAAAGATTCTTTGATTTGTAAGTGGTTTAAGAAATGAAGCTTTGTCTAAAGGCTTGGAATGTTTCAAGTTAAGATAAGGGCATCTGTTAATCAAAGATAAGTCACTGGACATAAACAGAGACTCAAGTGATCTAAGTAAATTGATGACCTGCAGGTATAGTTTAACCTTTGTCTTACATGGCATTAAGCTTGTTTATGATTTTGTATCTTATTGTTACAAAGAATAACTCCAAAAGGGACAGAACATAACCAGACGTGTCTGACCTCCCTTCTCCTTATGGCCAGCAACTCAGCTTTAAGGGGATTTTGGTTTTTTTTTTTTGTGTGTGTGGAGAGGAGGGAAATCTCTTTGGCCAAGAGGGGGTCCATTCAGTTGGCTGGGATTTTATTTTAGTTCACAGCTTTAAAGTTATTTTCTAGGCTGGGCACAGTGGCTCATGCCTGTAATCATAGTACTTTGGGAGGCCAAGGCAGGAGGATTGCTTGAGGTCAGTTGGAGACCAACCTGAGCACAAGAGCAAGACCCCATCTCTACAAAAAA
>NW_012147841.1:3563114-3564962 GCF_000956105.1 Propithecus coquereli
CTTTATATCATTATTATTTTGTATGATATTATGGCTCATTTTAAAGTATTCAGTTTCTTAATGTTCAGGAAATTATTTCTGTCATAATTTTTTTTCCATGTACCTAAAAAGCTAGTTTGTTTCTACTACTAAAGAAGAGTGTCTTTTTAACTTGCACTTAAAGCTCCAAAGGACAGTTACTGGATTCCATTTGTAAGTGTATATTTGTGAGGCTCTGTGGTCAACTGACAGGGTACAAACACTTGTTAGTCCAGCTCAGTTGTATGTGAGTATGTTCATCTCGAGGCCTGAATCTCAGGTTATTTTCAACAGTTGAATTTTTTAATAGCTACTTATTTAAATGTCAAAGGACAAAGGGAAAGCTTCCCTTTACCCTCTGAAGTTTCGCTGACAATCAACTGACAAAAGGCAGATTAATAGGAGAAAAAGGCTACAAATATTTTTAATGTGCATAGCATGGGGGAATTTCTGTGATAGGAGTTTTAATCTTCTCTGATTAATGAAATATTAGGAAAGTCAATTGTGTTTCTCTTTGCCAGGTCTAGTCAATAGGTAGGTAAAGGAACTTCACAGAGTGGCTTCATCCTGTGCTTTTGGGAGAGACAGGATTAAGAAGTGGGGTGGAGGCAGTCCAGAGGGACCTTGAGCCTACTCATGTCAAAGCACCATATTTCAGGGTAAGATTTTCTGAGCCCCAATGCCTGATCAAAGAAAAAATAAATAAGTGAAAGAGGAGGGGTAAATTCTTAGAACTATGTGTTTAATATATTATTGAAAGTTTTATGTTAGGTAAAGATATTACTCAAAGTACAATTGGTTAAAAACACCCTTTCTTAAAGCTTTAGCAAAAAAAAGGAGGAAAAGGAACATTTTTATACTCTTTTCTTCCAAATAAAGTTATTATTAGTGAACTACTTTCTCCAGAAAAAGATCACTTCCTTTTAAAAGGGCAAAAATTTATATGTCAGTGTCTAATAATCCTAGTTAATGGTATCCCTATTTAATTTTACTTGACCATTTTTTAAAACTTGAGTAACCTTTTCTATAAATCTGTATTTATTAGAAAAATAACTGAGTTCAAAGATTCTCTAAATGTAACTGCAACAAAGAGGCAGCCCCCAAACTCCCGTTTAGAGATGATGTCATAAATATATGCAATTTATGTGTTAATATTTATTCACTGTTTATTTACAATGCCATTTATATATAATATATGAGCATATAATTTTTGTGCTAATCTTACTGACTCAGGAATTTGAAATAAAAATACTGTATATAGTAGCCTGAAGAAAAATTGAATATGATACTTGTGTTCAAAGTGGATTTTTTTGCGGTGGTGATGGTTATACTAGAAATTGCATTGAGAGCTAAACTATTGATTTGTTTAGAAAAACTCGGGAAGTGGTTTCTTCTCAAGAAAATGTGGAATAGGGGAGAGAACACCAACTTTTGGAATAGATTGACCAAGATTTGAATTTTGTCCTTGCCATTTTCTAGCAGTGGATTTCCAGGCAAATTATTTAATCTTTTCAAACCTGTGTTCTTAAAATGGGGATAATAATTTCAACTTCATAGGGTTCGGTGGTGAATAAATAAAATGGCAAAAAGCCAAAGCATTTATTTAATACAATGCTTGTACATTGTAGTTATTCAGTAAGTATTCCATTAGTAGTGAGATTTTAATCCTTCTGCAAATTAGCTGTGAAATGTTACCTCAGAATGATTTTCAACATCCTTGAACATAGTTACATTTACCTTTTTTCTAAGGAAAAAGAAAATGATTGAATGAGACCTGGACATTACAGATGCCAATTAGTATGTAAGGTGTTATTATGAGGATACTTAGTA